>NC_068276.1:5292982-5552982 GCF_025860055.1 Xyrauchen texanus
TGTGTCCAACGTCGACTCAAAACGAGCGAATTTCTCGTCCAGGAAAGCGCTTAAATTATCAGTTACAGCCTGTACCAGACTGGACTGTTCAGCTGAAGAACCACCATCTTTGTTACCTTGATTAGTAGTAGGCGGTTGACCTTTTGCTGTCATGCGGCCCCTTCTAGTTTCTTGTTGAGAAGCCGCGGGACCTGATCCTGACATGTTTACGAGTTGGATGATGAAAATTAAATTAATAAACAGCCAGTTATTAGTGTAGAAATGAGAAAATAACGCGATGGTCGCGGGAGCTCAGCGAAAACGTGCCACTTAGAACAAGAGCATCACGTGACTCCCAGGTATTTTGTATCTTGATCAATCCATATTTAGACACCCATGTATTTTATAATTTTTTTTTATTTAAATTGATTTTAGAGTTTAGAGTTTAGAAAACAAATATGTAAAACAGACATACAGACGTATCTACTTTGATCTACGTATCTACTTCCTCGTGGAGTGTGCTCATAATCCCAAAGGGGAATTCACGGAGGAAGCTTCTTTGCCATATAGATGTTCACAACTGTTGTTAAGCCATCTTTCAAAAAGTTCAACAATACATTTTAAATGCACTTATTTTTTCCAGTTTCATTTGAACTTTTAGTTAAAATAAATAAAAAATAAAATTCAAAGTTTGAAATCAAGGTGTCTTGCTTTATTGTATAAGTTTAACCCTAACCATGTTTACAGAAAATTATTCCATACTACCACCTAGCATCCAAACAGCGGTAATACCGGTGTTCCTCATTTTCCTGCAGGTTTTTTTTTCCCGACCAAAGTATCGAAAAAATAATAATTTAGGAACCGGTATCAAAATATCGTATCGGTATTGTTATCGAAAATGTTGGAATGATACCCACCCCTACCTACCGGACACCGCAACGATAAGGCTGGGTCTAAGGCTGGGTCTGATAAGGGGACAGGCCGAAGGGGAGGGCATTGTACTGATACGCCTGGCTGTCGAACGCGAACCGTAGGAAGGGTTGGTGTTGATGCAAGATAGAGACGTGGAAGTACGCGTCCTTCAGGTCTACCGTTGCGAATCAATCCTGATGCCGGGCGCATGTTAAAATGTGTTTTTGCGTGAGCATCTTGAATGGGAGTTTGTGCAAGGCCCGGTTGAGAACTCGCAAGTCCAGGATCGTTCGCAAGCCACCGCCTTTTTTGGATACGATGAAGTAAGGGCTGTAGAAACCCTTCTTCATCTCAGATGGAGGGACGAGCTATATCGCGTCTTTGAGTAAAAGAGTCACAATCTCTGCACGTAGGGTGCTGGCATTTTTGCTGTGCACCGTGGTGAAGAGGATACAGCCGAATGGAGGCGGGGGCCTGGTGATCTGAATCGCATAGTCGAGTCAGTTCGTCCTGACCAACTAGCGCAACGGATTGGGAAGTGAGAGCCACGTGTCCAAGCTCTGTGCGAGGGGCACTAAGGGGACGATTGTTTTTTATGTACCCAGCGGGATTTCGCAGCGGGGTGGAGCAGGTAGTGTTGTGTCGGGAGGCAGAAGCGTGTTAGTGACTGAGGAGGAGGTCCTGTGTAGGCATCCTCTGGACTTGTCAGAACTGGCCGGCCGGGAAACAGCAGTCGTGGGTCCGGAGGCAAGGGGTCCATGTCTGGGGAGCCGGGACTGCCGGTATTTGGAGGTTGCCGTATATATATATATATATATATATATATATATATATATATATATATATATATATATATATATAAAAATACAAGCTTCAATAAGAATAACAAGAGACGCAAATTGCAGAGATTGAGTAGTAAGCAGTTAAAAACTAAGCATTAATATACAGATTCATTGTTCACCAAATAATGATAGATTTATTAAGCTATTACAAAGACAATAACATTGTGGAGAGTGTTCTCCACAATGATTGCTGTTTTGCCTTTAGCTCTGCCCCAACATCTGAACTGAGACTGCTTGCCTGAACTACTGTGATGTATGGCTCTGCAACTCTGCAGATGGATACTATTGAAAAAGAAGAAATTGCACTTCATTGATAACATTGTGGGGGCCCTATGAGTGGGTGCCGATCCCACTTTGTCTCACAAATGTCCCTGCCACTTTTCAGTGATACATGGAGGGATGCCTACATGAAGAGATGATTTCTGCATCCCCTACCTGGATGATGTGCTGGTTTTCATTAGGGATTTTGACAAGCACACTGAGGATATCAGGAGTACTTCAATGCCAGAAACTATGCGATATCAAGCTGAGGCCCAAGAAATGTGTTTTTCAAGCGGGAAGTCTGTTATGTTGGTTGTGACATCTCTGAACAGGGGTACAACTTGAACCCCAAAGAAATTGAGGCTGTACTGGTACTAAAGCATAAAACACCCACCACTGTCCGGGAAGTAAGAAAGCTCATGGGTTTATTCATTTATTGCAGGTCGTACATTGCTGACTTCACATACATTTTAAAGCCTCTATGTGAACTGTTGACAAAACCCTAAATGGAAAGGAAGAACAAGTCAAAGAATAGAGAAAGCCCTTTCTCTCAACCACTTCTATCACAACCAGTCAAGTGGATAGAAATATATCAAACCCACCCTGTCAAACCCAACCATTGTGTCATATCCAGACTTTGAGAGGCCATTTGAACTACAAGTAGATGCCTCGGAACAAGGATTAGGGGTGGAATTGTACTAACGAATGGAAGGTCAGCTCCGAGTAGTAGGCTATGGGTCACGAACACTGACTCCTGCAGAGAAGAACTTAATTTGCACTCTGTAAAGCTGGAGTTCCTGGCACTTAAATAGGCCATCACAGAGCATTTCTGTGACTTCCTGTTCCATGCTCCACACTTCATGGTCTACAGTGATAACAACCTGCTGACATATGTCATGAAATCTATAAACCTCAATGCCACAGGTCAACATTGGGTAGAGGAATTGGCTGACTATCTCTTTACTCTCAAATAGAGACCTGGAACAGGTCCATAAAAGATTTCGACAGAGAATGTTCCCAGGTGTGCAAACCAGAAGTTATAAAGTAAATTGGAGGTGCTCTGAAAGCCCAACAAAAAGGGATACTTGACTTTTTCTCTATAACCTGCAACACATATGCCTTACTGTATGCGTTACATGAAGAGCTGAATGATACATCAGAGATGAACATTCCTGAATCTAGCTAGTTGTCCTTTTAAAGCTTCAAAGAGATGATCTGCTAATACTTACAGTATATGAATACATGGGACATTTGGGAGCTGAGAATGAGAGATGATAGAGCATTGTCATGAAAGTGTGTCGATGTTTAAGACAAAAGGAGCCCAACAGAACAACAAGAACTCCAATCCAAACAATTTTAATCGACTACATGCACCTGGAGAAAAGCAAAGAGGGGAGTAGAATACATCCTCGAGATTACAGCCTATTTCACTTAGTTCATGCAGGCATATGCAACCAGAAATAAATCTGGGATGACAGCTGGAATATATTTAGGAAAATATTTGCTGATTTCATACTGCGCTTTGGAATCCCATCAAAAACCCACCAAGACAAAGGAAAGGAGTTTGAGAATAACCACTTCCAAAAGTTGCAGAGCTACTGTGGGATAAGGGATTCTTGAACAACCCCTTATTATCCCCAAGCCAACCCTACAGAACATTGTTAGGGATGTTGAGGCCAATGGAGTCAAAAAAGTCAAATTAGGTGGATCATCTCAAAAGAGTTGTCAAACTTTTAATTTTATTTATTTATTGTGAGTTTGTGTGGTTTTCTAGTTGTACAATTATTTTGTCATCATCAAAATTGTATGCTGTGTTTTTATTGCTTGTTTCTAGCATGGGATGCTGATGTCCCGACCATCTTCTAAACCAGCAAGACTTCCTTCCAACTACCTATACTAAAAATATTATAATGGTTGATCAGCCTAACAAACTATGTTTTGCTGTTGAAAAAAGTAATGGTATACTGGTCCACCAGCTAGACCAGCACTAAGCAACATAAACCAGGATAGACCACCATGGAAATTCATGAGTGTAAGAAGGGAACTGTAGAGAAAGAGTCTTCACAGATTAAAGAGTCTTCACAGGACTTATTTTCCATTTAATGGCAGTGAATAAGTTTTCTGGTCTGTCAAGCTTGAAAAGGAAAAATTATATAACTCATGCAATATATTCCTAATCTTTATGAAATTTAAGTCATTGTTCACTTCCAAATCAAACCAAAACATTAATAAAGTGCTTACATCAAATGAGGTCTCTACGTTTATAACATGAAAACGTCTCGGTTACTTACCTGATGGAGGGAACGAGACGTTGTGTCAATGAGTTGACACTAGGGGTCGCTCCTGTAGAGCCCAGACATCTCTGATTTTGAGAAAAGGCCAATGAGAATTGGCGTGTGGAATTTGCATGCCACTCCCCCAGACATAGGGGTATAAAAGGAGTGCCGCTGTAAATACACATCAGGTATCGCACTGAGGAGCCGTGCCAAAGCAGTTGGTTCAGTTACCTCCATCAGGGAAAGGAGGTTACTTCAGTAACCGAGACGTTCCCCGTCTGTCACTCACTCAACGTTGTGTCGATGAGTTGACACTAGGGGTCCCCATAGAAAACGCCACAAGAGCTGAACCGAGTTACGCAGTCTGGCGGTGTGAGACAGGCAGACCTCTGTGTGCCTCATAGCCAGCGCAGAAAGGCGTCGCATAACTACCCCCAACACACTGGCAGGCATGAAGCGGCTAATTGCTAACTGCTCAGAAGTATAAGGACTGGCTGGCCCAGCCTTCTCTCTATTATTCTCCCCTGTAAAAGGAACGAAATCGTTCGGCTGGGGGCCAAATATATGGTCCAAGCTGTGGGATGTCCCTCCAAGGAGGAGGACACCGAGTAGATCACACCCGGCCCCGAGGGGGGGTGGGGGGTGGGGGTTATGTGGAATACACACACGGTCTTACCGGTTAGAAGCGGAAGCACATCATGCGGAGCATCGTGGTAGATCCTACCCAAAGGGGGAGGAGTTACTACAAACACGGCAACCCAGGGCAGAGGGCCCTCTGTCCAAGGAAGACGTGGTTTAACGGTAGGGAAACCATTTTGCGGGATATACATCACACGGGGTTGCCGAAGGGGACAACCAGCACATGTGGAGCACTTACCTTAGTACGGGGGCCTATTGACGCTCATAACAGGGGTTCACACTTTCGTCTTCGCCTCAAGGGAGGGGACAGGCGCTATGCCCAACGATACACCCGGCCAGCTGACCCAAACTTACCTGTTTGTGTCACCTGATAACACACGGGACAAAACTGTCCCAACCCTGAGGTTATAGAACCTCTCAAAGGTGTTAGGTGTTGCCCAACCCACGGCTCTACATATGTCTGCTAGAGAGGCACCATGGGACAATGGCCACGAAGCCGCAACACCCCTGGTAGAATGGGCTCGTAGGCCAGCAGGGGGCGGCACGTGCTGGGCGTAGTATGCCATTGTGATGGCATCGATGACCCAGTAGGTGATCCTCTGTTTGGAGACAGCACTTCCCTTCCGCTGTCCGCCTAAGCAAACAAAGAGCTGCTCGGAGCTTCTAAAGCTCTGCGTGCGGTCCAAGTAGATGCGAAGAGCACACACTTCTGGGGCAGTGCTTGGAGGTTCACCACTTGATCCCTAAAAGGGGTCATGGCAACCTTGGGCACGTAGCCCGGTCGGGGTCTCAGTATGACGTGAGAGTAAGCCGGACCGAACTCTAGGCACAGTTCGCTAACAGAGAACGCCTGCAGTTCCCCTACCCTCTTGATGAAGGATGGTCTTCAGAGAGAGCGCCTTTAGCTCTGCTGACTCAAGGGGCTCGAAGGGAGCTCCCTGAAGGACTTGAAGGACCACGGAGAGGTCCCACGAGGGAACGAGGCGTGGCCTGGGGGGGTTTAATCTCCTCGCACATCTCAGGAACCTGATGACCAAATCGTGCTTCCCTAAATACTTACCTTCCACTGCATCGTGATGTGCCGATATAGAGGCTACATACACCTTCAATATGGAGGGGGACAGCCGGCCCTCCAACTTTTCCTGCAGAAAGGAAATCAAATCCAACTGCGCATCTCTGGGGGTCTTCACCACGGGAAGAACACCACTGAACGAACAGACGCCACTTCAGGCCGTAAAGGCACCTTGTTGAGGGGGCGCATCCCGTCCAAGGGCCAGACATGGAGATTCCAGAGGTCTGGTCGCGTGTGCCAGATGGTGCCCTGTCCCTGAGAAAGAAGGTCCATCCTCAGGTGAATTCACCGGGGGTGGGGGGTGCTGTTGCGAGGAGCATGAGGTCCGAGAACCAAATCCAGGAGGGCCAATAAGCAGCCACATAGAGGACCTGCTCCCCATCCTCCCTGACTTTACACAACATCTGTGCAAGTAGGCTCACTGGGGGAAATGCATACTTGCGAAGCCCCGGGGGCCAGCTGTGTGCAAAGGCATCTGTGCCGAGGGGGGCCTCGGTCAGAGAATACCATAGTGGGCAATGGGAGGATTCCGGGAAGCGAACAGGTCTACCTGTGCTTGGCCGAATCGACTCCAGATCAGCTGAACCACCTGGGGGTGGAGCCTCCACTCTCTCCTGGATGTAAACTGCCGCGACAGCGTGTCCGCTGTGCTGTTGAGGTAGCCTGGGATGTGAGTGGCTCGCAGTGACTTGAGTCGTTGCTGACTCCAAAGGAGGAGACGGCGGGCGAGTTGTGACATGTGGTGAGAGCGTAGACCGCCTTGGCGGTTGATATATGCCGTCGCGGCTGTGTTGTCCATCTGGAGCAACACATGCTTGCCCCGGATCAACGGCAAAAGCCTCTTCAGGGCAAGTAGTACTGCCAGCAACTCGAGGCAGTTGATGTGCCAACGCAGTCGCGGGCCAGTCTGGGTAAGCATGGCTGTCAGCTCCGCGTCAGCCTGCAACTGAGCCGCCTCAGCTGACTGAGAACCATAATGACTGTATTGCTCAAGAAAATGTTTGGGTCCTTTTTTAAGCCGTAAAGTGAGGCGCTATCCACAGCAATCATGAAAATGGGCCCCACGTGTAAAATTTGTAAAACATTAAACAGACACTTCAACTAGTTTCTTTCTTTTTAAGAGAATGCACTAAAAATAAGCACATTGTAGGCCAACATGGGTAGTTGACAAATAATATAATAATATGTTTTTATGTTAAAATGTACATGAATATTGGTCACCATTAAGTTTTTCACCATTTTTAATCACGTATTTTTATTTTACGTATGAGCATTAAGCAGTACACTAAATTGTCCTGATGTGTGACAAATTAATTATTAAAGCATAAATAAACCAAGTAGAGTAGTTTGAAATATGAGGTCATAAAAACTGCATGTATGATATTTTTACTAGAATTAGAGGAGTGATGATTAAAACAGTGTTAGATGGAGATTTAAATGCATTTCTGTTGAGCTTGAGCACTTTTGAAGGTGTGGAGTCTGTGGATAATAATAAGATGATGGGTAATCGGGATCCCTGCAATGCACCGTGACATGAATGAATAATTCCCTCTTTGAACTGTTGCCCTCTGGCCGGCGCTACAGAGCACAAGAACATTTTTTTACCCTCAGGCCATTTTCCTCATGAACAATTAAACTGCCTCAGGACTCCCCCATAGTGCAATAATGTAAATGCATATCTCATATACATATGTAAATTCACATATTTAATTCAATAACTGTACATACCCCTACCTTGCACATACATTACCAATTGCTCATGTACATACACCATTCTGTTATACGTCCTATTATGTGTCTATTTATACTCCTACCTTGTTTTATATTCTGTCTCATTGTAATGTTCTGTGTGCACTTGTTTCTCCTATCACCAAAATAATCTCTTGTGTACATGAGAAGCTCATTCTGATACTGAATTATGCAGATTAATCTGTTACTGTTTGCTGCATTATTTATGCTGTCGGTCTTTTATTTGTTGTCACAGCTCATATTTGAATCACTACCTTGTTTTTGGTTGTGACCGTCATTGTGGTTACCCGTTCTTTGTTCAATTTCACTAGAAGTATTGTTTACTTGCGCCTGAAGAACTGTGACGGTTTCTGCAGAATCTTGTGGGTACAGATTCCATGTAGGCCTGAACATGACGTGACTATTTTGTCTATCAAATGAGAGTCCCTGACTAACTGTAATGTTCATAATTCTGAAAGTTTAATGAATTAAGAAAAGCACTTAAACACAACACAAATAATTGTTATTTGTTTAACTTAAAGGTAATATCCTGACTGGGATTTGTTTATAACACCTGCACACACACACACACACACACACACACACACACACACACACACACACACTCAAGCACACGCGTACACACTTTTCTATCACTATGGGGATTGTCCATTGATTAATAATGTTTTTTAATACTGTTTTAATTATATTTTCTACCCTGAGACCCTCAGACAAACCTTTCAGGTGATTTCAGATTTTAAAGTGTTAATGACAAATGTTTCTATTTTTTATTTTATTTATTATTTTTATTATTATGATTATTTGTTTGTTTCTTTGGTTACTGAGTTTCCTGATGAATATCTGTAGACCAAATGTTTTGAATTTAGTTTCCGGTTATAACACATGCACATTCACAAACTCTTTATCTTTCCTATTCAAATCAAGCAGCCTGAGAGTCACAACATATTCTTATTTTAACACAACAACACACACACACACACACACACACACACACACACACACACATGTTGTGTTTCCATGTTTTATGGGGACTTTCCATAGACATAATGGTTTTTATACTGTACAAACTTTATATTCTATCCCCTAAACCTAACCCTACCCCTAAACCTAACCCTCACAAAAAACTTTCTGCATTTTTACATTTTCAAAAAACATAATTTAGTATGATTTATAAGCTGTTTTCCTCATGGGGACCAACAAAATGTCCCCACAAGGTCAAAAATTTCGGGTTTTACTATCCTTATGGGGACATTTGGTCCCCACAAAGTGATAAATACACGCTACACACACACACACACACACACACACACACACACACACACACACACACCTACAGCTGAACACTCTGAACACACACTAAAGGTCAATGTCATCATCAGAAGAGAAATCTATTGGCTGAGAAAACAAAAAAACCTAATGAGGAAGAAACACAATGAACACAATGTTTTGAGTGACACACGCACACTTGATGGGAGGAGCTGAAGAACAGATCCAGAATATCAGTATGAACTGATGAAGGAAGAAGACACAGACACACAGGAATTAAGAGAGAAACAGACACAACTAGAGGACGAGAAACTCTCATGATCTTTCATTAAACCAGTAAGACCTGTTATAATGTCACTGTCTTCTTCATTATTTTCTGTTATCATTTTATGGTTGTCTTTGTCTTGTTAAAGTTTGTCCATTTAGTATATCTTGAATTAATCTCTGAACTTCATACTTTCATATCTGAGATTTTAATGGTCTGTATCTCCTCAGAAATGGAGCAAAAAACATTCATCACTTTTATTCTCTCAGGTGAGTGAGTGTGTATTATTTTTTCTTTGGATTTACTAACATCAGTCTCATCGCTGTGAATTATTTGTGTTTGTCTTTATATTTTCCTCTTCTCAGCTGTCTTCAGTTCATCTGCATGTGTTCCACGTCAGTATCACTTTGTGAATCAGAATTTGAACTGGACTGAAGCTCAGAGATACTGCAGAGAGAATTACACAGATCTGGCCACCATCAACAACAAGAATGACATAGAAGATCTGCTGAAGAGTGTGAATGATGGTCAGATTGAACATGTCTGGATTGGACTGCAGAAGACAGTCAGTTATAAATGGAGGTGGTCTCTGGGTGACCCTGCGTTCTACACAGGAAATAATTCACAGTATCGCAACTGGGTACCGGGACAACCGAATGGTGATGGTGACTGTAGTAACATGAATCCTGGACAATGGAATGATTATCCTTGTAATGGGAGTTTTCCTTTCATATGTTACAATGGTGAGTGCAGCAGTCTGTGGTGTGAATTATGTGCTGTACACAATCTCTTCATCTTTTAAATAATTTGCTTTTAAAAACATTTGATTGAACAGTGAGAAACAGTGTGATTTATTTACTTCATTATTTGTTCAATGTTAAAATGCTTTCTCCTATCCCAGTTTAATATGCAGTCAAATATACATAAGACATTCACAGGTTGATTTCTGTCACTTTCAACATTGCTCTGTTTGAGCTGGCTCGGCCAATCTGATGCAGCGTCATTGATTCAACCAGTGTTGTGAGTTTGGGGTGGGACGATCTGTTTATTTGACCAATGACAAAGAGAGGGTGTATTCAGAAAGCTTTTTGTAAAACATTTTTGCAACTGCATGTTGTGACATAGTGCTGCAGAAATCACATAATTTGTCTCTTAATTACTGTAAATCAAAAGCAAGATTTGTTTATTTATTCTCTTATAAAGACAGCAGTAAAGGATTCATCCCTGTACTTCAGACAATGACGTGGAGAGATGCTCAGATTTACTGCAGAGAGCATCACACAGATCTGGTCAGTGTGAGGAACCAGACTGAGAATCAACAGATTGAGAAGATCAGGAATGATACAAACACAACATCTGGAGTCTGGATCGGTCTGTTCAGAGACTCATGGGAGTGGTCAGATCAGAGTAACTCCTCATTCAGAAACTGGAGGAAATCCCAACCTGATAATTCTGGGGGTAATGAAAACTGTGCAGTGGTTTGGGTCAAGTCAGACCGTGGACAATGGGAGTGATTGGACCTGTGATAGTAAATCTCAGTTTGTCTGTCATGAAGGTGAGTAGATCTTCTCACACCCAAAACAATATTCTGGTGTAAACCTGATGAAGTCCTTCCTCCTTAAATATAATCCTTTAAAGTGTTTCTGTTTTTGATCTCTGGATGTTTTGGTCTGTTTTTGTTTTTTTTTGTCCAGATAAACTGGTTTTGATTCAACAGAATCTGAGCTGGAATGAAGCTCTGAGATACTGCAGAGAGAATCATGTGGATCTGGTGTCAGTTAACTCTGAACAGATTCAGTGTCAGGTGATGGAATTGGCTAGAAAAGCCTCCACTGCTGAAGTGTGGTTGGGTCTACGTCACTCCTGCACTCTGGGCATCTGGTTTTGGGTGAATGGAGAGATCTTGTGTTATCAGAACTGGGCTGCAGGTAACGGGACAGGAGTGGAAGACTGCAGGGATGCTGTGAGAGTTGGAGCAGTTCAGTCTGGAGGAGATCAGCGCTGGATCAGCCTTCCTCAAACTCACAAACTCAACTTCATCTGCACCAACTATGATGAGTGACTGTCAGTATGTTTACATGCACAGTTTTATAATTCAGGTGGTTTTTGTGTAATTGAGCTGCATGACACAATGTTTTATCAAATATCTGAAGGAATGATGTCAGCTGAGGAAGTTTTAAATGCATGTTGTGCGTCACCTCTGTCTTTCTGGAGTGTAAATACACACAATGCCAAAGTCAATTATGCAGCTATTAACACATATAAAGCCGAGCTGTAATCGCATTATCTAGATCTGTTAGTCTGACTTTACATTCCTAATATTTCAGTCAGAATAAATAGTTTATATGAAGAATTAGTTTTAGTCAGACTGAAATGTATCTTTTAAAGCACGTGTGAATGAGGTGTGGAAGGAGGTTGGATTGTCATCAAATTGTGTCTAAACATTTCATTTGAATAATTTGTTTGACATTTCCTGTTTTTCTCTCTTTTTTGTTTTGCATGAAGATTAAATCAAGCTGTATTTCATCATCTCTACCTCCATCAGTGGAGCTACTTTCATGTTTTATTATTATTTGTTCAGTAATTGATCTTGTTTTTCTGTGTGTTCATTACTCTTTTGTTGGTTTGGGGAGGACTTATACTTGTCTTTGTAATGTTGCAGTCATATTTGAATAATGAAGTCTTGAAATAATTCTGAAGTCAAACACAGCAGATCTGCTACTCGTCTCATAAAGACTTGATGAAGACAATTTTCTCCTAATGTTCTGCTCAATATTTTTATATGTAATATCTTTTATTTTTCATTACAGTTTTTGCTGTTTTGTGTTTGAAATGTGTGGAAATAAATATCCTGAATAACACAGAGATTGTCAGTTGATTTCAATGTATGATTTCATATATCAGCTCCCAAAAAGCATTTGGACACTGAATTCACACTTAAAGGGATAGTTTACCCAAACATGACAATTTTCTCATCATTTATTCCCCCTCATGATATTCAAGGTGTGAATGACTTTCTTTCTTATGCAATGTAAGTGTATTACCAAATGTGACATTACAGTACTGTAAAAAAAAGAAACATCTTTAAAGTCAAGACAAATTATTTGTATAACGCTTTTCATTGCAGGTGTTGTTTCAAAGCATCTGTAAATGAAATTATGCCAGAGCAGAAAACAAAGTATAATACCAATATTAGTTATTTATGTTTAGAACTATTTCAGCCAGGACCACTTCGGCAAAGTTTGCACACAGAAGTATTAAAAAGCCGTACATTTCAATTTGATCTTGTTACGGTTGATGTTTAAACCTTGTTTGCTCATGTAAGAGTCAGCTGTAATAAATGATATCCCCATTAAAATAGGATATGTAATAAAACAGGATTTCATTAATGGTGTGTTTAACCTATGTAAATAACAATATTTAATAACTGTATCTAAAACAAGGACAATAAACAAAATAATTACTTATAGAACAGGCTGTAAAAAATAGACATTTATTAGAAAAAGACACTCTAGCTGCTGCATTTTGAATCAACTGAAGTGTATTTGTTTAGCCTGCAGGACATCCACCTAGTAATGCATTACGATAATCTAGACTTGAGGTCATAGGTCAATTTATTTATATAGCACATTTAAGAACAACTAGTGTATACTAGGGTTGCAGCGGTATACCAGTTTCACGGTATACCACGGTTTAAAAATGGACGGTTATCATACCATGTACATTTGCTTATCTACGGTATTGAGAAAAAAATACAACCGGACGGAGAATCTCACATGCGCGTGCGCATCTCCTTTCCTCCCTGTCTGCCTGTCAGACTCGTCAACTTGCGACACACACACACACACACACACACACACACAGTGGGGAAAATGTCAGAGACAAGTCAGGGGGTCTGACATGAGTGTGTGTGTTTGTGTGAGTTAAAGCAGTGTTTCTCCACTGGTCTATTCGGACTGGGTCGTGGACAGCAGGGAAATAACAATGCCATGGTTCTTCCATTGAAGATATTTCGGCGGCCGCACAAGTGATAGACAATTTAGGACTGCCGAGGCAGATTTAATGATAATCTCGCAAACAGCTAAAGCAGACATGGGCAATTTACGGCCCGCGGTCTGGATCAGGCCCTCCACGTGGTTTAATGTGGCCCGCGGCTCATTTATCGTAAAAGCGTTTTTATTTTTCATTGGATATTTCCGTTAAATTGCATTGGGACCTAACGCGTCTCCACAAGCGTTTAACATGCTCAGGGTTGCCAGATAAGAGACGCAACACCCCCAGTTTGAGATTTATACTTGCACAAATTGGAAATATTCTGCCTAGTTTCATACTTATTTTGTGCAATCTGGCAACCATGCACGTGAGTGCGTTATTTCTATCTCTGCACTATCTAACGATCTGTAGTGCAATATTCTGCTCAAGGAAAAGTGTTATACGGCTACTCTGTGTCCATTCTTGAGGCTGCTTGTGATGTTTGGTGCTACTTTGCAGGTAAACCTTCTCAGTGATTAAATTAAATATAAAAGTAGATCTCGGCATCATTGAAATGTGAGCAAAAGCAAGCCAGAGATGAATATGTATATGTATTTTTTATTTGTGCAATATAGAAATGTTGAAGTCCCTTCAAACCTGTATGTTAATGTAACTCTTGCAGTAATCATTTTTCATAGTTATGCAGCCGGTGTTATTCAGTTGAGTGTTGAAAGTCAAACCATTGAGACCCACATCATGCCACCTTTAGCATGTAAACGGATAATGTTTTAGAAAAAAAACAAGTAAACAGACCCCTGATGTAGAGTGTTAAATTGAATAATAAATTAACAGGGAAGTAGAGATGATAAAATACATTTATAAGCTCAGCCATTATTCAGTTTTTTAATGCCTGATAGAAAAGTATCTCCCTTTGTAGATTATATTAGTCACAGATACACTTCAGAAAATTTAAGAAAACTATTTCTGGGCTTAAAAGATACAAAAACCAAATCAATGCAGAACATTGTATCTCAAAAGTAATACAATGTGGGCCCCTATTCACTACTTACAGCCCGATGTGGGCTCCTTTACCAAAATAGTTAAAAATATTAATAATTACACACATCACCTTTAAAAATTTGTTTCAGGATTTTACATGAGTAAAAGTAAATGTTATATTTTGACAAAATGTTATAGTTTCATATGAAATAATCTAAAGGTAGAATCTATTAGACCTCATTTTATATCAACAGTGGCAGTTTTAGTTAAAGTTTCAAGATGTGTTTCAGCTAGTATTTATTTTTTATAAATACATACATTTATTTTTATCATTACTATTATTTAAGACTAGCACACTGACCATGGTAATGAGGAGCCTTTCCTTCTGTGTAATATGTGTATAAACATGTAATATTAGGTAACAAATGGGATAATAATGGGCTCATATAAGTAAATATGCTCTTCAATTTTTAAAAGAGGGAGAGAAAACTTCCTGTAAATTTTGTAGTTGACATCAACAACAAAAATAATGTCACTTGATGCATGCCCATGAACATGAACAAAACTATGCGACATAAAATGAAATGCAACCTAGGATACATTAAATACAGGTTCTATCGGGAAGACACGCAGGCTTGAGTGAAGTTTAAGATGCATTTATTTGATAGATGTAAAACAGAAAGTAATGTCTCTCTCTTTGGCGTAGGCCCATGTCCTGCCGGAGATAGGAGGCAGGGGCGAGGAGCCTACCCCCAAAAAGAGAGAAAGTAGTATACTACCCCCAAAAGAGATTATCCAGTTTGGTACGAACCAAGTCTTGTGAACCAGGTCTGGAGGAGAAAATAAGAGATGCGAGCGTCAGAATTTGACATGAAATTTGCAATACCTCTGGCATGGTTGTGTGAAGCCTTTGCAATGGGAAAGCAGTTTTTCTCTTTTTTTTTTCTCCTCGAGTTTGATTTCGTCCCTGTGCATTTCCTCTTTGTCCTCGAGTGTGATTTTGGGCACTCCGTCAAGAACCCCTGGTTGAGCAGAATCTTTGCTTTAGGCCGGCATTGCTGTGCAGTGTCTTTGTTGAACATAGTTATGTGCTATCCTTGCGAACGGTGGGCTTGCTTGAATTGAATCATTGTGTAGGTAAGGATGAGCTGGGGAAGAACCACCAACCACCACCAGATATGCATGAGAACTTATGGCTGATGGGGAGTTGAGCTTGTTTGATGATTTGGGTCAAGTTGACTATTTCAGGTACGATTGAAGCTTTAAAAATAACAACATATATTAATTCTGAAACTTGGGAAATAAAGCCTAAAGTTTCTTCTTTCAAAAGATATTAAAACTGTGTCCATACTCCAAGGGGGCCAGTGAATACAGCCATTTAAGCATGTCATTTGCATGGTTTGTGCTAAAAATAAAAGGGGGCGGCCCATCAACGGGTTAAACTGTGATGTCATGCTCCCTCGGAATGCTCACATCATGAACTCGGTCTTCCTAGTGAGTAAGGCATTGGGATGATGAATTGAAAAGCACCCATTACGTGATTTGGGCGAAGGCGATCTTGCTGAATGAAGTAATGAGAGACCGTACGATAAGCATTGACTGTACATGATGATATGCCTGAATAATTATCTTTATTCCCAGATGGGGAACGCTCAGGCATGCAGACGGTAAATGACAAGTGAATGAACCTTGAACGAGTTGCCCTCATGAGATTACGCGATTGCCTGCCATTACAATGAGAGTGAATGCGCTGTTGACGTGAAATACTGGCTTTTGATATTGATGCGGATGTATTATGATGAACAGGCAGCGTTGCAACTTTGTAATGAATAGGTAGCATGGCAACGGAAGGCCTAGACCCATGACTAAATCTGAATGCATTTGATGGATATGATAATGACTTAGCTTATTTCTGATGGAAGCCGGCTGCTGCCGGAGCCGATGATTATGCAGAATTCGCGTGGAGCGCGCTCCTTCCGCGCCGGGTCGTGCAGTTCGATTGAGAGAGATCTCCTAAATGAATGAGATATGGGTGAAGATCCAGGTTTGCTGGTTGTTTACTCCCCATGGGTTTGATGTTGGCAGAAGTTGAGATGAAGTGACGATGTCGTTGGAAAGGCAAGGCGGGCCTGTTTCTCCAACACATTCTCACACCCCAACTCGTCACATACGGACGCTAGGGCAGGACCCCTTGGCGTCGCTTATTGTCGCGCCGGGTGTACCTTTGGCGTCATTTTACGACGCGTCCGGTTTTGAAACATAAAAAACCAGTTGGAGGGCCATTGTAGCCTATTCCTTTTGATTTTTATTTATCGCGGTCTCGACTCTCGACCCATTCGCGGCGTGAGCTTACCCGAGACATGACATTTCAACGCTGCAAGCTCCGGTTCGGAGATATGTAGAACGGCGTAATTTTACGACGTGTCCGGGGTTTTAATCATCAAAAAACAGTTGGAGGCCCATTGTAGCCTATTCCTTTTGATTGTTATTTATCGCGGTCTCGACTCTCCACCCGTTCGCGGCGTGAGCTTACCCGAGACGTGACATTTCAACGCTACACGCTCCGGTTCGCGGAGATACATAGAAGTCTATGGGACTGCCCTGCGCGAAAAATGACGCCAAAGGTATACCCGGCGTGTCAATATGTGACGAAACTGCCCGAAGCGTCCGTATGTGACGAGTCGGGGTGAGAATGTGTTGGTTTCTCCTGTGGCCTGGAGAGGTTAAAACGTGTCTATTTGCAGTGTTAGCACACCGAACCAGCAATGTGATAGATTGTGAGCGGACTTATTCTGCCCTACAATTGATTGATTGATTGATTATGTTTATTTCATTCATGGATATTTTCCAGTAACTTACTTCATCATCCTCGTATATATAATTTATAAAACCATGATGAAAAGGAGGCAGAACGAAGAATATCTTATATTTTCTGCCCCCTCCACAAATAAATTTAAAATAAAAAATAAACTCAACATATCAAAAGACTCAGCATATCAAGTCCCCGTCAATACATGCTGATAACTAATGAAACAAACTAGAAACCAAAACATCAACCTGAGACAGATTTCCAAAGCAAAAGCAAACCATGATCACAACCATCATCATCATCATCATCAACTTCTATAAGTGTTCATACAAATCCATTGTTTTCTCTTTAAATCTTTTTTAAACTGAAATATATTTTTACATTGCTTTAGTTCATTTTGCAAAGAATTCCAAACTTTCACTCCCACCACTGAAGTACACATTTGTTTTGCTGTTGTCCTTGCAGTTTGATACCTAAAATGTCCCTTTCTTCTTCCTTCATTTTCTATAAGGATAAACAAGTGTTGAAGGTTTGTGGGCAATACTCTATCTTTTGCTTTAAACATAGCAATAAGTGTCCGTAATTCGACCAATTCTTTAAATTTAAACAATTTAGAGCCAAAAAATAAGGCATTTGTATGCTCTCTATAATCTGTTTTAAATATAATTCGTATGACTCTCTTTTGTAATAGAAATAGTGACCTTGTATTGCTTTGGTATGTGTTTCCCCACACCTCCACACAGTAGCTGATGTAGGGCAACACCAGTGCACAATACAAGGTTCGCAATGCCTTATAATCTAAGACATGTTTTACCTTATTTAATAAAAAATACTCTTAGATATCTTTTTTTGTATGTATGAGATATGAGGTTTCCAAGTCAATCCTTCATCTAGTAGCACACCCAAAAACCTGATTTCCCTAACTTTCATTATTTTTGTTCCTGCTATTGATAGTACAATACTCTCATCTTTTTTTCTATTACCAAAAATCATAAACTTTGTTTTCTTTAAATTTAATGACAACCTATTAATATCAAACCATTCCTTCACTTTAACCATTTCTTGTTCCATACTAATTACCAATTCATTTAAATCATTTCCTGAGAGGTAAATGTTTGTGTCATCTGCGAATAGAACAAAATTCAATAACTTCGATACATCACAGATATCATTAATATAAAGTATAAATAATTTCGGTCCTAAAACTGAACCTTGCGGTATACCACATTTAATTTGCATATTATTGGATTTTTTATTATTATACTGAACATACTGTTGTCTTTTATTCAAATAACTGCTTAACCAATCCAACACTATTCCTCTCACACCATATGATTGTAGCTTTAATAACAAGATTGAATGATCAATTGTATCAAATGCTTTCTTTAAATCGATAAACACACCTATTGTGTGTTTCTTGTTGTCAGTAGCATTTACTATGTCCTCAACTATATTCATGGTCGCAGAAGCTGTAGATCTACCTGAACGGAATCCATACTGACTCTCGTCTAACAACTGGTTTTTTTCAATAAATTCATCTAATTTTTGCACAAAAATTTTTTCAAGGACTTTAGAAAATTGCGATAATAACGAAATTGGTCTATAATTTGTAAACATATGCTTATCACCGTCTTTGTATAGTGGAACCACCTTTGCTACCTTCATCCTATTAGGAAAAATCCCTGTCTGAAATGAAAGATTAAATATGTAACTTAAAGGTTTAACAATACAATCAATCGGTTTTTTTACAATAATCATATCTAACCCATCCATATCTGTAGATGTCTTGTATTTTAATGCATTTACTATAGACTGAATTTTATTTTCACTAACATCTCCAAGAAACATTGATTGGAGTACTCTACTCCCCCTTGTTCCTCCATTCTGTGACCCTAAGTTATGTCTTTCAATATTCTCTGCTAGCTTGGGTCCCATATTTACAAAAAAAGAATTAAATTCGTTTACTACTTCGTTTAAGTTTTCAATTTTCTTATTATCCTCGTTTATAAAATGGTGTGATGTACTGTCCTGACCTGATGTACTTTTCCCAATCAATTTATTCAAAACATTCCATGTTCCTTTAATATCAGTTTTGTTTTTTTCTAATAAACCACCAAAATAATCTTTTTGTTAATTTATTTTTATACAACTTATACTTCATTTCGGCTTCTTTTGACCTAAATTTAATAAAATCTCTATAAAATGTATTCTTCTTTTTACATGCATTCTGTAGTCCCCTTGGTATCCAAGGGTTTTTACTAAAGCTATCCTTATATCTATATTGCACATATGGACAATACCCTTCATATAATGTAAGATATTTATCTAGAAAAGCTTCATATGCAGCATTTACTTCCCCGACATACACCTCTTTCCAGTCTTGCTCACTCAAGTCATTTCTAAATCTACAAATTGCTTCATCTGTCCTTTTTCTAACATATTTAGTCCTACAGCCAGCTTCCTTCTCATTAGGTATTTGACAATCCAAAACACAAAAAACAGGTAAATGGTCGCTTATATCATTGATCATCAAGCCACTCTTAATTTTACTTTCTAAAACATTTGTGAAGATATGGTCAATCAATGTCGAACATGTTGTTGTTATCCGAGTTGGCTCAGTGATCAATGGAAACAACCCTCTACTGTGTAGCGTCTACAAATAATCACTAGCTGCAGCTTGTCTAGTCACACTCAACAGATCAATGTTTGTGTCCCCACACAAAATATAATTTTTCTTTTCATTCAGCTGACATAATACCTTTTCTAGCTGTTCATTGAATGTTTCAATTTTTGACCCTGGTATTCTGTAAATGCATGTAACAACAACATTCCTCTTCTTTTCCATATCAATCTCCACTGTAATACATTCAAATAAATCATTAATGGCTATTGTCATACATTCTACAATTCTGCATTTCAAATCAGTGGTCACAAATAAGGCAACACCGCCTCCCCTCTTATCTCTTCTACTGCAATGATGCAATTCATAACCTTCCATACAGAAATCTACACCTCGAGCTTCATTAACCCATGTTTCTGACAGCGCTATGGCTGAAAACTTATGTTTTAAAGACCTTAAGTATTCCTGGATCTTGGTAAAGTTTGCATACAAACTCCTACAATTAAAATGTATTACTGAAAATTTACTGTCCAGGCTAACTGTATCATTGAACTTTTCTTCTGTATAGTAATCACACATGGAATTAATTGTGTTAAAGCAGTGATTTTCTGGATCAATATTGCATTCAAAATCATACAACTTGTAGTCCATTATACTTAGCTCTTAACAGTGTGTAGCCCCTTGTAGGCCCAGAGAAATCAGTCTCTGTCATAATTTTCTATAAACAAACAGATAAACAAATAATAATACCCTACAAATGTTGTTTTTACAACTGCTGTGTTTAACCGACAAGTGCCATCATATGGAGAACAAAATAAATGATATAGTCCACAATAAGTCCAAAAAATAAAAATCGCTGCGGTAGGAAGTCCCAATGCCAATAAATGATATACAGCCATAGTCAAAGTAGAAAAGTGTTTCCTACCTTGTTCCCATAGGTGCATCAATAACGTAACTAATCCTTTGGTCTTCACCTGGCCCAAAGTTCCTATATTCCCAAGAAACATCTTCATTTGTAGCAGTCCAGATCTTTCAGCTCCCTTATCATCAACACTTTCTCCGCTTCAGGCGAGGAACCATTCAATCTTATCAACACCTTGCAATCTCTGGTCCAGGTAGCTTTTATTTTGCGATCCTTCCGTAGCTGCCGAGCAACTCGGGCAATCTCGGCATTTTTAGATGTTAGATGTTCATTGATGTACACCGCCGTGCCTTTGAGCTTTTTCCCCTGCACCAAAAGTTCAGTTTTGTGTTTACGACTCACAAAACGCATCATAATTCTAGGCTTGGTTGCGCAGTCCTTTCTTGGTAGAATGTGACAAGCTGCGATGTTACTCTTGTCCAGAAGGATGTTCCTACTTTGAAGAAAGGAAATTACCTGCGTTTCAAGGGATTCTTGATCTTTCGAATTTAGACTTTTCTCGTCATCTCTCTTAATCATCGCAGCAGCGTACGTCCTCGGTTTAACATCAAGGCCGCTTATTATTACATCTTCTTTGCGGGTAAACAATTCCATATCTTGGATTCTACGTTCCATTTCATCCATCTTCAACACTTTATTCTCAAGTGCAGCAATCCTCAGATCTTTTGCGGCCACACTTTCTCTGAGTTCTCTAATTTCTGCCAAAAGGTTCGTTAACTCAGTTTGCTTTGCTACAACGTCTCTTATATCTTGCGTCAATTTCTTCAGTGTTTCATTCATTTCTTTTATTGTTTCTTCCATCGTTACCTTCTTTGGAGGCATTATAGCCTCTGGGTACCAAAATACTATTAATTTGACTTACCAATTAAGATATATATCGATAGAAACAACAAACAATGTGGAAGAGCCGCGAGGCACACTCCATCATCATGACGTCATTTTTCATCTCCAATTTATAAGTTGGATATGGAATCTCCAAAGGCTAAGTGTAGTAACTACGCAAACAAAGAAACAGAGAAAAAGGCCTTTAAAGTTTTTATACCAGCCAGTCAAACATGTTATGGGTAGATTAGTGGTAATGCTTTTATGTAAAGCCTTCTTATGAAGACATTTTTTATAGATAAAAAACATGACCACTGATGTGACCTTTGACCCCTAAAATGCAGATACTGCACTCTGCCTTTGGATGACCTTAAACAACTAAAACACTATTGCAAAGGCAAAGTGCAGTATCTACAAAGTCAATGTGTTCATGCAACTTTCTTGTTGTGTTTCTTACAGGTTTCGTTTTTTTTTATAACTTTAATAGCTTTATTAATGTTTCCAAGTTGTAATGTTGAAATTGCTCACTAGTAAGGCTCGTGATTTAAGAATAATCTTTTATCACAATGCTCCTTTCACCACAAAGAGAATGTACTCAGTAAGAAATTGACTTTAAAGAAATTGTCTTCATTATCATAATTTCCCTAAGCATCATTACTTTTTTACACAATAAATAAATATTGATATGTTGGGTTTCATTAACATTTTCATTTTAATTAAAAAGTAATTCATTACAGAACAAGGTTGCTTTAAAAACAGTACTCAAAAATTCACAAAATTAAAAAAACTGAACAAGCAAGTGAGTGACTGACTCTGGGACAGTGAGGATCTCAGAGGACACATAGCCAAAAAAACTACAAAAGCTATAATCATAAAGCATCCGTCTTGTCATGGGGTTGCCAATTTAAGGCTGACTTGGCATGGTTTTTACCATGTTTTTTTTTTTCACTTTAACATCAGCAGGGTTCGAGTTATAATCTGAGTTTCGTGGGGGTCTCTAATATAGCCTACTAACTGTTACCGGTGGAGGTTAATAAATAAATAGGGGCTCAGATTGTGACAACACACTTGGGGCTTGAGAACAAGACAAAAATATATTTAAACAGTAGCCTATTATGAATAAATATTTGATGCTAAAATATATCAGGGGGTCTGGAGAATTTTCTGCACCAATTTATTAATATTAATCTTGTCTGAGCAAATGCCTGCGATTCATTGATAACTTATGCAGTAATAAAAAAAGAGTTATATTTATATGGTTGGCAACTGTTGAAATTTATTGGTGCTCAATAAAGCCAATAATATTATATTTCAATTATGTGATCTAACGTGGTTTGCAAATAAGTGATAGAGTTACAAGCGGTGGATTTAACAACTTTTTTTCTAGTGCTGCCGGATATTTCCTTCAAGTTAGCAGGTAGGCTAAAATATTTCTAACATATGTATTGCTAGCAGCTGGCTAGGTTGCTAGTATGATTATACAGTTTTAATTTGCCTTGCTAGGTGCTTTGCTATCTTCCTTACCCTCTGGATATTTGCATTTTAATGCGAGTTCAACCATCATTTTGCTTCGGGTTTGTGCCATGGTTGTCTCATGCTGTTCTAGGTTGGCTTGTTGGTTCTGTGTGAAGGAGTGTTACGATCGGGACAAACAGTATTACAATGTCCTTCGGGAGAAGGCTACCAAGCCAGACCGCAGTGTCAAACCCGGGAAAACAACCCCAGAACGCGGTAACTTCACTTACTGCGGTTTGCCTTGGTATTAGCTTGGATTTCGTAGTTACTGCAATTTTGACACACTTGTTTCTCTGAAACGGGACATAATTTAATCCAGATTTTTTTTTCACAAGACAGAACACATGTCATAAAGCCCATTAGAAGGCTTAACTCCTTTTTGACCAAATTTGTAGTTACTGCGCTTTTCCTTTGTAGGGCAGTATAAAGCAATGGCTTACATGCGATTGGCTAGGAATTACCCAGCTAATGATGTGATGATGTGCCGCTGCTTGTCTTCCCGCTAGAACTACGCTGCGCTTCCATTTATGTTTAATCTATGACAGGTCGACACTTGAATTCCAGTGTAAAGTCTGTCCTGAAGCAAAACCAGTTGAGAAGCACTGAGTTAAAGTTACAGACAGGAGCAGTCTACAGTATATGTTAATTATTAATAATCATAGGACATTACTATAAAAGCTCACACAGCTGATGTTATTTTTCATTTAGTAGTTCATTTAACATGTAAACTAACATGCTTTAATTATATAACATGTTATAGTTACATTATATTTTTTTATCATGTTTATAATTCTGTTTATTATAATTCTGTTAGCTTTCTTATTTTTTTCTATTTATTTTATTTCCAAAAGGTAGACTTTTTACACATACTTAAATAAATTAAATGGTTTCAAGTTTCAATTATAATAAAGTTATAATAAATGTTTGCTCAAAAATAAATAAATAAATAAAATAACACTTATGTTTTCACTGATAATAGTAATTGTGTAATACCGTATACCGTGATACAGTGAAACCGTTATATTTTCTGAGACTGTTATCATACTGTGGAAATCTCATTCCGTTGCAACCCTAGTGTATACCAAAGTGCTGTACATAATGCAAATTAAACAATATTAGGATACAGAGGAATTCAAGACTAATAAGACAAATAACACAAAGACAAGAAATTACCCATAGAATGTACAATAAACATTCATGTAAAAGCCAAGGAATACAGATTTGTCTTCAGGTGTGATTTAAAAACAGGAAGGGAAGGGGCAGACCTAAAGTCCAGAGGTATCCTGGTCCATAATCTAGGGCCAGCAACAGAAAAAGCACAATCCACTTTAAACTTTAGGCGAGAGTGAGGTATTTGCAGGAGAAATTTGTCAGAGGATCTGAGGGATCTAGGGGATCATTAATAACTCAGAATTTCTGACAGATATTCTGATCCCATAGGGTACCCCACAAGTAAGCAATGCAGAGGAAGAGGAAGAATTTCCAATCGTTACCCTCACAGTACTATCTGAGATGCATGATCTAAACCAATCTAAAACAGTTCCCTTGATGCCAACCTCATCCCTTAAATGTTTAAGAAGGATAGTGTGGTCAACTGAATCAAATGCAGTACTGATATCGATTAACATTAGAACTGCAGATCTACCGGAATCCAGAGTGAGCAATAAATCATTCAACACCTTGAGAAGTGAACCTAAAACCTGACTGAAATTTATCTAGAATATTGTTACCTGAGAGAAATAGGGAAAGTTGATTAAAGACTATTTTATCCAAGATTTTTGATAAAAAGTTTAATTAGGCTTCTTGTGACGTGGCCTAATCACTGTCTGCTTAAGGCATGATGGAACAAAGAGCTATTTAAAATGGTCAATACACTAGAGCCAATAGTGTCCAGCACATCTCTAAAGAGCCGGGTGGGAATAACATCAACAGAAGAGGTGGTAGGCTTAATCTGTTGGAGTATATCCATAAACTGTGTGAGGGATATTGGTTCGAACCAATCAAACAGAGCAGAGCAGGTGACAGGTTCTGAGAGGTCAAGACTACTAATAGTCATACCAGATCATAGGGCATCCACCTTACCCATAAAAAAAAATCTAAAAACGCTGTACATAAATGCATGAATTAGTTCTTTGGCATTAGAAACAGATAGCATGTCGTACCTTAGCAATATCTCTGAGGTGGAAGAATGCAGTTCTACAAATACTGGAAATTAGTTTTTAAAGGTTAGATTGCTATCAAATATAACACCAACATTTTTGTCATTTAAGTTGACGTTACAGAACATCCATCAAGACTTTGACCGTGGTCTTCCGGGTCTTTTGGTGTTGTTGAGCTCACCGGTGCGTTCTTTTTTTTTAAAGAATGTTCCAAACAGTTGATTTGGCCACACCTAATGTTTTTGCTATCTCTCTGATGGGTTTGTTTTGATTTTTCAGCCTAATGATGGCTTGCTTCATGGAACAGCTGAGCAGCCAATTGTCCCATTACTTTTGGTCCCTTAAAAAGTGGGAGGCACATATACAAACTGTTGTAATTCCTACACCGTTCACCTGATTTGGGTGTAAATACCCTCAAATTAAAGCTGAAAGTCTGCATTTCATTTCAAATCCATTGTGGTGGTGTATAGAGCCGAAAAGATTAGAACTGTGTCGATGTCCCAATATTTATGGACCTGAATGTAAATATTTCACTACATAAATGTTACATTTATATACATTTAAATTCTTTACATAGTGTCAACATATCAAAAAATCTAAATGACAGTAAGAAAAATTATTCTGTTTTTATAGTGAAAATACAATGGTATTTTTCATAATTTATTTAATATAATTTAATATTTTATAATTAGATTTCATTATAGAGAAAAGACAAATATGTCACTGCAGCCTATAAAGAATATGCTTTCTGCCTCATTCTATGATCCACATGAGATTAGTACTGTAACAGTCAAGTCTGTGTACATGTTTTTGTTTTTTTTGTTGGTTGGGGTTGTAATTTCACTACACACCTTGAGGGGGCAACAAGGAGTAATACTTTCAGGCATAAAACAGGTGTAGAGAGTAGAAGTAGCAGATTGGTAATGGAGGAATAAGCATGCCTTATGAATACAAACGATCAATAGTCCTGATTGGGAAACTAAGAGTTTGATGCTCAATCGGAAGTAAGCAGTATTTATTTTCTTATGTTGACTGTTGGATGTATGAATATTTATTTTCCTAATGTAATGATTTTGTTTTGTAGAAGGACTGCACATTCTGTGGGGTTTGTACTTCTGTCGCTTATGCCTGATTGGGTTTGTTTGAAACTACATGAAGTGAGTTTAGAAGCCATATGTCTTACTTCTGTTGATCCTGAAATTGGATTATACCTGCACAGCTGTGGATCATGAAGCTGAATGTACCACCTATGTGATTTTGGATCAACAATAAGGTGGACTCTGGGAAGATGTGGAATTTGTATTCTTGGATCTGAGGTTTCCTGGACATTGAGTTTGAGACATTGGTCAATGAACTTTCAACGTGATTATCTTTGGCATCGTCACCTTCGTCATTATCATCAGTCAAAAACAGATAAGACTTTCATTTATACGTAACTGGTTATTGAGTAAAAAAAAAACCTGTAAGATCTTTTGTGTGTCCATAAGAGGGTTCCAAAAGTTAAAAGAAAAATATAATGAATGAGAAGTATACGTTTATTATTTTCTGCATGTCACAGATGGTTTAAGATTGGTAATAAACATTTCCTGTGTACTTAAACAACATATAGTTAGTGAAACCCACCCTATAAAAACAGATTTATAACTAATTCTTTTGTGAGGTTAAGGAGACAGTTATATAATGGTACCCAAACAGGGACCCTAACTATATGTGTGGAAAATAGGAGCTAAGATGGCAAGTCAAACAGTGATGGATTAGGATGAGTGTGTGCCAGAGGTAGAGTTCTCATCTGACACATTCACCATGCCTAGAGAACCCGTTAGAGGTTTAATAGATACCTTTAGTGATCTATACATAGATTCTGAAAATGAAAGTGAAGACAGCATAGTTGATGCCTCAGATTGTGGTTTTCCATCACCTCCACCAACTGCCATAGAGAGAGAAACCTTTTCTGATTCCTTTACCAACCTTATCGAACAGCTCACTGGTAGAGTCAGTGTGTTGGAAGAGCGAGTTGATGAATGGGTAAAGAATATGAGTGGCTTTGTTTCACAAGAGGAATTTCAGAACAAATGTAAAGGGATGGAAGATCGTTTGATGTATCAAATGGAACGTGAATGTGAGAGAATAAAGAAAGTTGGGGAAATGTCGGTGAAGGAACTCGGTCAGTCAATGATAGATTGTCTGAAAAGAAGGGATGTGCAGCTTGAAGCCAAGTTCAAATCACGAATTCCAATATCCACGCCTGTAACATCTAAAATTTGGTGTGGTGCTCATGATTCTGGGCAAAATCAAAATCACACCTATGAAGTTCAGCAAGGATCTTTAACAAGTCAAGAGAATGTTAATGCCCTACAATCCACCAGTCAAATTAGACTTTCCCTGTTTCAGTAATAAGCAAGACGAGGATCCTATTCTGTTCATTGAACGCTGTGAGGAGTACTTTGCAGTTAGACCACTGAGTGATCAGGAAATATTGGCTTCTCTTAATACAGTGCTTAAGGAAACAGCTAAAGACTGGTGGCAAGCGGAGAGAAGGAAAGTAAATAGTTGGGGGCAATTCAAGGATATCTTTCTACAGTCTTTTCTCAGCGAAGATTATGAAGATGTGGCATCAAGACGGCTTATGGAGAGAAAGCAAGGGCCAAAGGAGAGCATAAGAGACTTTGCCTTTCATTATCGTGCTCTTTGTTTGAGATGGAGGAAGACTATGTCAGAGAAAGACATTGTATTGGCCATATTACGTAACTGCAATCCCCGCTTGGCTAGTTTGTTAAGAGGTACTGTGATAAAGGTGGGTGAACTGGTTAGAATTCGAACACAAATTGAACGTGATTTTGATGAAGCAAAAAAATATTGGAGTCAAGTAAATTCTGGAGAGCAAAAAAGAAATGTGCCAGCAAGCACTCGAGTGGTGCAGTCCATCGAAAAGCAACATCCAACTGTAACTAAGACGGTCAATATACCTATAATCCTACGGGATAGGTTTTTTTCAGCCATGGTGGACACAGGTAGTTCATTGTCTTTAATTCAAGAATCAGTCTGGAAACAACTGAATCATGGTGAACCAAGTCAGCCGAGCAAGGGCCAAACATTTATATTGGCCAATGGGCAAAAGCAAGCAGCTACTGGAAAGGTGACATGGCAGTGTAAAATGCAGGGTCAAAAATTTGCCTTGACACTGTTTATATTGAAAGACAGAGATTTAACAGTGCCGGTCATTTTAGGAATGGATTTCTTGTTGCATTCTGGGATTGTGCTGGATTTCAATAAAGCCCAATATAGTCTACCATCTCCAAGCAGCCAAGAAGCAAACCAGTTTTTCCCCTTTGTGACGCAAGATTCTTCTTCGTCAGTCTATTTCTACTTGGCCATACCCACACTTCCCATTGATGACACAGTGGCTGAATCTATACACAGACTAATAGGTAAAGCAGAGACCACAACACTATACAAGGAAAAATTGGAACATCTGTTGACTGACTGGCCTATTGTATGCGCAAAAGAGATTGGACGTTCGAGCATGGTTAAACATCGGATTATAACCACTGATGAACTGCCAGTCAGAAAAAGGGCATATAGACTTTCTGTGGATAAACAGAAATTTGTTGATGATGAAGTTCAGGAACTGTTGAGTAAAAATATCATACAACCATCTGTTTCACCGTGGGCATCTCCTGTCGTGGTGGTACCCAAAAAGGATGGAGGTAGCAGGTTGTGCATTGATTATAGAGGCTTAAATGCCAAAACACATCTTGATGCGTACCCCATGCCACAAATCCAGGAAATATTGGAGTTTTTCCATGGCGCTACTATCTTCAGTACACTGGATCACAAAAGTGGCTATTGGCAACTTGAGATGGAAGAGGATAGCGTTCAAAAAACAGCATTTGTGACATCAGCAGGCTTATTTGAATTCTTGCGTTTACCTTTTGGCCTCAAAAACTCAGCGGCCTCATTTCAGAGACTTATGGAGACAGTGTTGAGAGCCCTCAAAGGAAAGTGTTGTCTGGTATATATAGATGATGTAGTCGTGTACTCCAAAAACGAAGAGGAACACATCAATGACCTCACTCAGGTATTTCATTGTTTACACAATGCTGGACTTACACTTAATCTAGGAAAGTGTCACTTCATGCAAAGCGACATCACTTACCTGGGTCACATCATTTCGGCAGAGGGAGTCAAGACGGATCATAACAAAGTCTCAGCCATCAATAATTTTCCCACACCACAGTCTCTCAAAGAGGTACAGCGATTCTTAGGTTTAGCTGGGTGGTATCATCGTTTTATTCCACATTTCTCAATAAAAGCAGCACCTTTACATGCCCTCAAGCAAAAGAAATCCACCTGGATGTGGGAAGAAGAATGCCAAAGAGCTTTCAACACTATAAAACAGGACTTGACTCAAGCACCAGTTCTCCTGCCGCCGGACTTTAATAAACCATTTCGGGTCCAAACGGATGCAAGTGAGATGGGACTGGGTGCAGTACTTACCCAAGAAATGGAGGATGGTGAAAGAGTCATTTCATATGCGTCCCGACTTCTCAGAGGAGCAGAGAAGTCGTATTCAGTATCTGAAAAGGAGTGTTTTGCAGTCATCTGGGCAGTTGAAAAATGGAGACCATATCTAGAAGGGAGGACATTTGAGGTCATTACCGATCACACTGCACTCACGTGGGTATTTCAGCATCCTAAGCCTTCATCGAGATTAACTCGTTGGACCATACGGTTGCAGGGTTATGACTTTACAGTCAAATATCGTAAAGGTCATTGCAACGTAGTGCCTGATGTGTTATCCAGGTCACCAGAACAACCATCTTCAGATATTATTGCAGTGGTACGGGGTTCAAAATCCAGCAACCTACCCACCAACCTACCAGTGGACATATCTAATATCTCGGCAGCACAACAAAAGGACCCAGAGATTCAAGAGCTAGTCTTAAAGGTAAAATCACAGACGGCCCAAGACATTTCTCGTGTACATTACATGATTGAAAATGGTCTTTTGTTCCGGAGCATGCCAGACAGGCAAATAGGTCAGAAACTACAACTCGTCATTCCCTCAGATTTGTGTAAAGAATTTCTGCATTATGCACATGACAGTCCTTTGAGTGGACATTTGGGTAGACTTAAAACACTACTTAGACTACTAGACATGGTATATTGGCCGAGAGTAAGATCTGACGTATGGAATCATTGCAAAGAATGTATCACGTGCCAACAGTATAAACCATCCTTGAGCAAATTATCTGGTTACCTCCAATCTACACCCATTGTTGAACCAGGTTATATGATTGGCATCGACCTCATGGGACCATTCCCAAAGAGTGTTAGGCAGAGTGAACACCTTTTGGTCGTGGTTGACTATTGCTCTAAATGGGTGGAGTTGTTTCCATTGAGGCAGGCCAAGGCACCACGACTTGCCCAGATCCTGATAGAGGAGATTTTTACAAGATGGGGCACTCCTGCCTATCTTGTTTCTGACAGAGGGGCTCAGTTTACTTAAAATTTACTTAGCCAAGCATGCAAGCAATGGGGAGTTGTCCAAAAGCTCACGACCGCCTACCATCCTCAAACCAACCTCACTGAACGCATCAACCGGACTTTGAAGACAATGATGGCATCTTATGTCGAAGAACAGCATCGACACTGGGACCAATGGTTGCCTGAATTCTGATTTGCTATAAATACTGCTTGGCAGGAGAGTACCAGTCATTCCCCATCACAGATTGCCTTAGGTCGAAACATAAAAGGTCCAGTAGAAAGAGCAATTCAATTTCACAAGATACCCGATCCAACAAGTCCTATCTATCCAGTACTGGACAGACATCATCAACTCCTCCGTCTGGTAAAAGAGAATGTAGAAAAAGCACAAAACAAACAACAGCGATATTACAATCTGCGCCGCAAACAAAACCAGTATCAAGTTGGAGATGTAGTTTGGGTACGTGCTCATCCGTTGTCCAGAGCAGAGGAGGGTTTCATGGCTAAGTTGTCTGGTAGGTGGAAGGGACCAGCCAGAATAGTTAAACGGCTAGGCCCCGTTAATTACTCTGTTGCTTTGCTTAATGACCTTGAAAGGATAGATACTTATCATGTGCAAAATTTAAAACCTTGCCACGGATATGTACAGGCTTAAAGTGAGGGGGTGCATATGTAACAGTCAAGTCTGTGTACATGTTTTTGTTTTTTTTGTTGGTTGGGGTTGTAATTTCACTACACACCTTGAGGGGGCAACAAGGAGTAATACTTTCAGGCATAAAACAGGTGTAGAGAGTAGAAGTAGCAGATAGGTAATGGAGGAATAAGCATGCCTTATGAATACAAACGATCAATAGTCCTGATTGGGAAACTAAGAGTTTGATGCTCAATCGGAAGTAAGCAGTATTTATTTTCTTATGTTGACTGTTGGATGTATGAATATTTATTTTCCTAATGTAATGATTTTGTTTTGTAGAAGGACTGCACATTCTGTGGGGTTTGTACTTCTGTCGCTTATGCCTGATTGGGTTTGTTTGAAACTACATGAAGTGAGTTTAGAAGCCATATGTCTTACTTCTGTTGATCCTGAAATTGGATTATACCCGCATAGCTGCGGATCATGAAGCTGAATATACCACCTATGTGATTTTGGATCAATAATAAGGTGGACTCTGGGACTACGTGGAATTTGTATTCTTGGATCTGAGGTTTCCTGGACAATGAGTTTGAGACATTGGTCAATGAACTTTCAACCTGATTATCTTTGGCATCGTCACCTTCGTCATTATCATCAGTCAAAAACAGATAAGACTTTCATTTATACGTAACTGGTTATTGAGTAAAAAAAAACCTGTAAGATCTTTTGTGTGTCCATAAGAGGGTTCCAAAAGTTAAAAGAAAAATATAATGAATGAGAAGTATACGTTTATTATTTTCTGCATGTCACAGATGGTTTAAGATTGGTAATAAACATTTCCTGTGTACTTAAACAACATATAGTTAGTGAAACCCACCCTATAAAAACAGATTTATAACTAATTCTTTTGTGAGGTTAAGGAGACAGTTATAGTACAGAGACTGCACTTATCAGAGTTACAAATGTTAAGCTGTTATCATCTGATCGCGGCTGCATTTCTCTTCTTGTGCTTTTTGATCTTAGTGCTGCCTTCGATACCATAGATCATTACATTCTCTTAGATAGGCTTGAGAATTATGTTGGCATTTTTTGGACAGGTATTAGCATTAGCTTGGTCTAGGTCCTATTTATCTGACCGCTACCACTTTGTCTGTGTAAATGAGGAACTGTCAGATCAAATTAAAGTGAAGTATGGAGTACCACAAGGATCAAATGTAGGGCTTCTGCCTTTCTCCCTATATACATTTGAAGTCAGAAATTTACATCCACTTAGGTTGAAGCATTCAAAACATTTTTAACCACTCCACAGATTTCGTATTAGCGAATTATAGTTTTTGCAATTCGTTTAGGACATCTACTTTGTGCAAGACACTAGTAACTTTTCTAGCAATTGTTTACAGACAGATTGTTTCACTTTTAATTGACTAAATCACAATTCCAGTGAGTCAGAAGTTTAGACTAAGTTAACTGTGCCTTTAAGCAGCATGGAAAATTCCAGAAAAATATGTCAAGCCTAATTTAGCTTCTAATAGGCTAATTGGAGTCAACTGGAAATGTACCTGTGGATGTATTTTAAGGTCTACCTTCAAACTCAGTGCCTCTTTGCTTGACATCATGTGAAAATGAAAAGAAATCAGCTAAGACCTCAGAAAAAAATTGTGGACATTCACAAGTCTGGTTCATCATTGGGAGCAATTTTCAAATGCCTGAAGGTACCACGTTCATCTGTACAAACAATTGGTTGATCGTGTCAACGACGGTAAGAGGAAGACCAGCTAGATCTTCCGTGTCCTGTCCAGGGATCAGACGTGAAGTTTCCAGAGGTCTGGATGCGGATGACAGAGAGTAGGAGAAAGAAGGTCCTTCCTCAGGGGAATTTGCCAGGGAGGGGCTGTCGCAAGGAGTGTGAGGTCCAAGAACCAGGCCCGGTTGGGCCAATCAGGAGCCACTAGTGTGACTTGTTCCTCGTCCTCCCTCACCTTGCACAGCACCTGTGCAAGAAGGATCACTGGGGGAAATGTATACTTGTGTAGCCCCACGGGCCAGCTGTGTGCCAGTGCGTCTGCCCCAAGGGGAGCCTCTGTTCAGGCGTACCAGAGCGGGCAATGTGAGGTCTCTCGGGAGGCAAGTAGGTCTACCTGGGCTCTGCCGTATCATTCCCAAATCAGCTGGACCGACTGGGGGTGAAGCCTCCACTCTCCGCTGGGCAAGCGTTGTCGTGACAGTGCGTCCTCTGTTACATTGAGTTTGCCGGGGATGTGAGTGACCTGAGTCGCTGCTGGCTCCAAAGGAGGAGACGACGGGTGAGTCGTGACATGTGGCGGGAGCCTACGCCACCTTAGCGATTTATGTACGCTACCGCAGTGGTGCTGTCCGACCTGATTAGGACATTTTTGTCTTGAATTAATGGGAGAAACTTCCACAGGGAAAAGAAAACAGTCATCAACTCTAGGCAACTGATATGCCAGCGCAGCGGCGCCCAAACCCAATCTGGATGTGTCGGTAGTGACCAGGACACGTCGGGACACCTGCTGCAGGGGCACACCTGCCCGTAGAAAGCAGCTGTCTGTCCAGGGTTTTAGTGTTTTGCTGCAGGCAGGGGTGATTGTCACACGGTGCGTGCCGCGGCTCCATGCTTGTCTCGGGACATGAGTCTGAAGCCAGTGCTGAAGCGGTCTCATATGCATCAACCCCATATGCATCTCAGCACCGACTGCGCACGCTTGTTGGTGAGACGGGCGGACATTGAGACTGAGTCTAACTCCATGCCGAGAAAGGAGATGCGCTGAACCGGGGTGAGCTTGCTCTTTTCTCGGTTGACCTGAAGCCCCAAACGGCTGAGGTGCCTGAGCACCTGGTATCTGTGACCGCATAGTAACTCGGGAGTGGGCCAGTATGAGCCAGTCATCAAGGTAATTGAGTATGCGGATGCCGGCTTCTCGGAGCGGGGAAAGGGCTGCCTCTGCGACTTTCGTGAAGACGCGAGGGGACAGAGACATGCCAAAGGGGAGGTCTTTTGTACTGGAACGCCTGGCCGTCGAACGCGAACCGTAGGAAGGGTCGGTGTCACGACAGAATTGAGACATGGAAGCACGTGTCCTTCGGGTCTACTGCTGCAAACCAATCTAGGTGCTGTATGCATGTCAAGATACACTTGTGCGTGAGCATTTTGAATGGGAGTTTGAGCAACGCTCGGTTGAAAACTCGCAGGTCCAAGATCAGTCGTAAGCCACTGCCTTTCTTGGGTACAATGAATTAAGGGCTGTAGAAACCCTTCTTCATTTCTGTTGGAGGGACAGGCTCTATCGCATCTTTGAGTAGAAGAGTAGCAGGAATTTGACATGTTGGCCGTGAACTGCGGTAAAGTGGACGCCCGCGAAGAGGGGCGGGGGCCTGGCAAATTGAATTGCGTAACCGAGTCGGATGGTCCGGTCCAGCCAGTGTGACGTGTTGGGAAGTGAGAGCCACGCATCGAATCTCCGTGCTAGGGGCACCAATGGGACGAGTATTTTTGATGAGGCGAGGATGCGTCCTGAGGCTCTGGTGCTGAGAAAAGACTCAAAGCACTTACCTACCTCCGCACACCCGGCATGGGGCAGGTTAGAGACTGAGGAGGAGGTCTTGTAATGGCCTACAAGACAGTCGTGGGGCTGAAGGCGGATCTGGGACTGCGTCCAGCGTGCCGGGACTGTTGAGATCTGGTGGCAGAGTGCCGTGAGAACGGCATTTGCAGGCCAGATGACCCACAGACAAAAGGAAATAGCTCTTATATTGAGAATTTGGGTATCGCTGCCCCGGTTAAAGGGAGTACTTCCACGTCTCTATTTTGCCTCGACACAGACCCTTCCTACGGATCAAGTTCGACGGCCGGGCGTATCAGTACATGGTCCTCCACTTCGACTTGTCCCTGTCCCCCCTGTGGGCATCCGCATACTGAACTAACTCAACAACTGGCTGATTTTAGCACACTCTCGAGAGCTAATATGTGCACACAGGGACCTTGTTCTCATGCACCTCAGCCGTTTAGGGCTTCGGGTCAACTGGTAAAAGAGCAACCTCTCCGCGGTTCAGAGCATCTATTTTCTCGGATGTTTGACTCCAGTCTACCAGGGGAAGAGCAGCTGTCGTCCGCCTGATAGTGTGGAGGAGTGATTGGGGACCACGCAATGGCGCACCAAATAACTGGCTTAACAATATAAATAATATTTAATTAAATAAAAAGACACACACAATCACATACAGGGAGGCTGCCGATAAATCTGTCTCTCCGAATGGGCACTTGACCATGCCCACAGTCACAAATGCTTAATGAGGAAGAAACACAATGAACACAATGTTTTGAGTGATACATGCACAGTTCATGGGAGGAGCTGAAGAACAGATCCAGAATATCAGTATGAACCGATGAAGGAAGAAGACACAGACACACAGGAATTAAGAGAGAAACAGACACAACTAGAGGACGAGAAACTCATGATCTTTCATTAAACCAGTAAGACCTGTTATAATGTCACTGTCTTATTCATTATTTTCTGTAATCATTTTATGGTTGTCTTTGTCTCATTTATCACTATTATTCTCTCAGGTGAGTGTGTATTTTCTTTGTTCTTTGGATTTACTAACATCAGTCTCATCACTGTGAATTGTATGCATTTGTATTTATATTTTCCTCAGCTGTCTTCAGTTCATCTGCATGTGTTCCTTGTCAGTATCACTTTGTGAATCAGTTTTTGAGCTGGACTGAAGCTCAGAGATACTGCAGAGAGAAATACACAGATCTGGCCACCATCAACAACAAGAATGACATAGAAGAGCTGCTGAGGAGTGCGAATGATGATCAGATTCATTGTGTCTGGATTGGACTGCAGAAGACAGTCAGTTATAAATGAAAGTGGTCTCTGGGTGACCCTGCGTTCTACACCGGAAATAATTCAGAATATTGCAACTAATAAGCAAACTGTTGCGTGACAAAGGAGCAGACCGCATCAGGCTGCACATAACCTTCCTTTATGCCCCATAAGACTTCATATAATTTTGAGGTTCCCACCATCCCTGAAGGGGAGAGCAAGCAACATGACAAGCATGGGAGCAGGCCGCGCCAGCCGTAGCCTTTTCTCTCTCTATGTATTCTCTCCAGAGTGTTAGATGCGGCTGGGGCCATCTAACGCTATAACACGCACCGGGGATGGTGTTCTTTTCCAATCCTATTCTTTCAGGGGGAAAAGACCCTACAGAGACCACATACTGCCCAGCTGGGGAGGTTACATGTGGCAAATACATCACATGCGTTTACCAGCCACACATGGAAGTGGCACGGAGCTAGGTCCTGCCTCGACGGGGAGAGAGGGAGCTCTGCCCAAGGGAGACGCGGGTCTGATGACAGAGGGACCGTACCGTGGAAAATACGACTTTTTCCAAAATACGGGGTTACCGTGATAACCGACACCTGTGGAGCACCTCTTCCAGTACAGTGTAATTAGTACCCGTAGTGGGTCTGGTTGGGAATTCCTCCAATGAATTCGTGAGCCAGAGGGCTAGGGAGGGAGCACATCCAGGGAGCGCAAGTTTTGTGGGATCGCCTGGGAGTAAGAGTGCACGTGTTCACCTCAGAGGAGGGTAAAGGCACAATGTGCAAGCAGTACACCCTGTCAGCTGTTCTGTTTTACCGAGTTCTAGGTGCTCGGACCTGACAAAACATGGGACGAGACAGACTCAACCCGGAGATTATCGAATTTGCAAAGGTATTGGGTTTTGCCCAGCCTGCCGCTCTGCAGATGTCTGCTAGATTGGTGCCATTAGCCAGTGCCCACGAGGATGCCACACTCCTCGTAGAGTGTGCACAAACCCACAAGGGGGCGGGCACAGCCTGGGTCTAATAGGCCAGTGCAATGGCGTTGACGACCCAGTGGGCAAGCCTCTGTTAGGAGACAGCGACCCTTTCCACTGTCCGCCAAAGAAAACAAAGAGCTGCTAAGAACATCTAGAGCTCCGTGTGTGGTCCCTAGAACAGTGAATCTCGAGAGTGAGCTAGAATCAGCCAGTCGTCGAGGTAATTGAGTACATGGATGCCCACTTCCCTTAGCGGGGCATGGGCTTGCTCTGCGACCTTTGTGAAGGCGCGAGGGGACAGGGACGAGCCGAGAAGAAGACCTGGTACTAGTAAGTCGGGTCATCGGACTCGAGCCATAGGACAGGTCTGTGTCGAGGCAAAATTGAGACATGAAAGTATGCATCCTTCAGGTCTACCGCTGCGAACAAATCTCAAAGCTAGACGCACGTTGTAGAATAATCCGCGGCCGCTGCATTCCCCTAATCACGTTCATTGCCAGCCGCTCCGGCCTCAATCCCGTAGGAAGAATGTGTGGCACGGGGGGCGGCTGAAGTGTCTTTCCCTCGGAGGAAGGAAAGCCACGACCGCAACGTTGCAATGGTCATGTTCTCGCAATGAGAACATGAACCATCCATAAACACTGCCTCAGTGTGATCGCAGCTCAGACACGTGAGGTAGCGCCCATGACTGTCAGAAGTGGAGAGATATCTGCCGCATCCAGGAACTGCACTAAGGTGGAAAGGCATCTTAAAAGATATTCAAAGCCAATGTGTACTCTTTTAGGGAAAATACTCTTTTAGAAGCGCTGTTGAAGCACCCAGGGGCGTAGTCTGCACTGGCGTGCAGAGGAAGAGAAAATACGCTGGTAATGCGCCGTAAGATCCAACAGCTGTGCTCTGGAAGAGGTGAGTGGAACAGTAGTGAACGTCAGCTCGCTGATCACACAACCACACAACAAAAAAAATCTGACTAAACAGATGCACGATTCCTTCCTTTTTATAACCGTATGTCCGGGGGAAGGACATGCAAATTTTGTTCGCCAATTTCTCATTGGCCTTTTCTCAAAGATAAGAGGTAACGAGGCTCTCAAGAGAGACCCCTAGTGTCACTACATCGACACAACGTTGAGTGAGTGATCGAAGGGGAACTGAAACGCACCTTATCCGTAATGGCATAATTCAAAAGTATACCGCATCCATCCAAACAAGATATCAAGTACTATGATTTACTTTTTTGGGTTAAATTCCATTAGCACTCTAGTGGAATAAAAGATAAAATCACACAAGACAGTGTTATGGAACAGAGTATAATATAATAAATCAAATAACAGTGTATTAATTGAATATCAATTACATTTATTTACAATATTTTTTTATTTAATACAATTACTTAAAGATTTTGTGAGGACCTCCATTAAAGAGAGGATCCTCTCCTCTCATGCTGCATCCCCTCCCCTCATTTCTTTATCCCTTCTTCTCATCTCCACTCTCCTCTCCATTCTCTCCCTAAACTCTTCCTCTCTGCTTCTGGCTTCTTCCTTTCTCACTTTTCTCTCCTCCCTCTGCTGGGCCTCCTCCTCTCTCTTTGCCTCCCTTTCCTCCAGCTCCCTCAGGTACTGTAAAAGGTCACTCTCACTGGACCCTCTCTTTCTCGTGTGCACAGCATCAGATGGGCCAGCATCAGAGGGAATAGAATCAACAACAGCATTCTGGTTGCCATATTGGATTAGCAGTGGTGGAGTGATGGATAGCTAGGATCCTAATGCAGCATCCATCACCCTATACCTCTTCCAGGATGCTGCTGTGGATTCCCCTCCCTCTGTGCTGACCCCTAACTGTGGACACTTAAGATCCTCTAACAAGTGTGGGAAAACAAAAGGAAGTGAACAGAGGCCAATTTTTGGAGGATTTAAAAGGCAGAAATGAAAAGCATATAATTTTATAAAGCATTTTTTTACAGCATTATGATTTCATGGCAACAAAGTTGTAAAATTGAATATAACTTTACACACCAATGATCACACTAAAATCATGTTAACAGGCATATGATTTAGGTCTTGTGGCAGTGTAGTAGTATCTATGACAATACAGAAAACAACAAGCAACATCATATTCACTTACTTTATATTTCTGTTTGAAGTTCTCCCATTTATTTTTTACCTATGCCGGTGCAACCTTCCCATGCAGACTATTTTCATGGATGAAGAGCAATAAATCAAATTTACTGACAATAACAACAACATCAGGAATTTCACGAAAACTAAAGGTAAACAATGCCATATAGCTTGAGCATAAAACATTGGACTATTATTAATTGGATTACTAAATTAAAGTATGAACAATTTTTTTAAAATACTATAAAAACAGCTGGAATAGACTTTAAATTATTTCCCCTTCAACTTTCCTATATATATTCCTATTATAATTATTTTTTCAAATATAAATAGGATCGTGGGCAACATTAACCGGAAAAGTGTTCACCGATCCACACTTCGAAAATCTACCAGAAATAGTAGACCATCCGGGTAACTAAAGGACACTTATCTCAACATACTACGATTTGGGACACACTCATTTTAATCTCGGGTACGATTTAGGGTGGATAGGGTGTGGTTTGGGATGCAGCAACAGTCTTTCCCTGTCCAAGCACTATTATGTCATGGCTGAATGCTTCCCAGTTATAAGCCATGCAATTCTGATGGTTTTTTTAAGAGTCTGAGTGCTGTTCTTGAAATGTTTTTACTGTGAAGAAATGTGTCTTGAAGAAATTGTGTTTGGATTCATATCGCATTGACCACATGTGAACAATAGGCCAAATATTTTGTATACAGCGTGGATAATGAATCATTAAATGATGTTTAGGCAGTAGATTATTGTCTGTCAAGAGCAAACTTATCAGTCACGCAACTTGCTCATATGTGGCATAGTCTTGTTATTTCTGTAGTCAAATCTGACCCCAAATACTTTCTCCACAGGCTGGAAAATCCCCATTTTTATTCTGTAAGATATTAGTTTTGTTTATATACGGAATTATGTAAGATGAAAGGGTTTTCAATTTCCAGAAATTACTGTTCAATTGTATTGTGAAGATAAGCAATTTAGAGCAGTCTCTTTTACATGATTCTAATAGTACAGTTGTGGCCCATTGTAATCTTTCTGACAGAGGCAGTCAGGTTTTATTTTTTATCTGTTGGTTTTGATAGAGTCTGTGATGCCATGTATCCGAGCAAGATGTCCAGGGCCTTTGGCAGAAAAACAGCCCAAAAATATTAACGATCCAGCACCACATTTAACTGTGGGCATTGGGTACTTCATACTTCATACTGCATGGAGACAATATAGACACACATCCTTTTCCAGGCCGATTCTTAAGATCTCCATTTGATTGGAACTTGTTGATTATTGCCCTGATGGTGGAAATGGGCATTTTCAATGCTTTGGCTATTTTCTCATAGTCACTTCCAATTTTGTTACTATATTCTTTAGTCTAACCCATTGTAATTGATGATTAAGGGAATTTGGCCAGTGTGTTACCTCATATTTATACCCCTGTGAAACAGGAAGTCATGACCTAACAATATAATGTTCCTAGTCACCCAGGTGCACTAAAAAATGTCAAATATGAATGGGAATATACTTCAGATATATTTTACCCATACGAATTTCAAGGGGGTGCCAATAATTGTGGCAAACATGTTCATAATGAGATATTTCCCCGCTTTCAATGGTTTTACTTCAATTAAAGGTTAGATTTTAAGGATACAGATTTTATTTCACAGCCTTCTTTGCTCATATTTACCAAGGGAATATTTTTGGCCACCACTGTAGTCTGACTGACACCTGCAGATTGAAATTGTGCTATTGCTGATGCACACAAATCTGTGGTGTTTTTGGCAAACTGGCAAAGAACTTCATTTTAACATTGGGCCACCTCAATATTAATTGGTTATGACCAACAGCACTATCTTCAACATGTACCTGAACTTCTTTACTTTCTTCATGAACTCTATTCAAATGTTTGCAAAACCCTGAAAACGCACCAAATTCTAAAGAGCAACCTGTTTGGCCACATTTTAGATTGTCAAGGCAACATCACATGAATTAACTTAAGAAAAAAATAAAATAAAAATAATTATTTTCTTAACTGACAATCAACTCTAATGCATGAGTCTAGCTCTGAGCTCAGCAACTCTTGGACTCTCTATGGCCTTGCCAATGTCAATCTGAAAAACAGTTGTTTGTATGAAGGTGTACATGTTGTGCAGCACTTTGATGTATGATCACCAAACACAAAGTGGGCCTTGAACAGTTCATCAAAGGCAACAAGGCCATTCACACACTTGCATGGTATGGCTTTCTTGTCTGAGAATTATGTAGTATCCATGAATGATATTCTTCTTTGTCCCAATGGTGAGCAGGTATGTCTGTGCGCTCTCTTCAATGGAATCAAGGTGTTCTTTTATTCTAATCACTGCCTAAAGATAAAACAAAGAGAACACTCAAAGGTAGCTCTCCAATTGCCTCTCTACATTAGTTTTCCACAAAATAATCTACCCAACTGTCAATATCTTGAGGCAGACAGGTAGTGACAGAACAGTCCAAATGTACCTTTTTGAAGATTACAAGGTGTTTCTCAACTTGAGATGCGGACGTCTTTCCAGATCTCAGAATTTAAGCAAGATCGCAGCCCCATCCTAAATTGTGCAACACTCATGAGGACTAAAACACACTAAGCATTTATTTACTCTGATTATTAAATATCATTTTAATGAGTATGCTTATGAAATGAGTAATGTGAGTTAATAATACATCTTAAAATGTTTGTAGTGTACTATATTAGAATAGATTTAAGCCATGTTTAGAATTTAATTTACCGTTAATTTTATGAATGTTCATTATAATATGTACAGAAAATACAGATACATAAAGACATATCTTTCTCCATTAAATCTTAACTTTGTAAATCTGGAAATATTTAGGAAATTATCTTAACCTGCAATAACATGCAGTGTTGGTCAAAGAGATTGATTTCAGGTGAATGTACAGTACCTTCATGATTTGCCAGTTCACACTCAAACGACAGCTGGAATGATATTATTGGAAGACTGACAGATGAACAGTGCCAGACTCATCGTAAAGCCTGGCCTCTGCATGACTGGAGGCGGAAATGGTAAATTTAACAAAGGCTAAGAACAAACCAAAATGAGATTCAATTCACAGTGGTTAAAACTAAATGCCACCTTAATTGTCAACACACTACTACAAATTTATTTCACAAGTAAAATTACCTTCGTCCAGGAAATCAGAAAGTTTCAAATCGAAGTGAGAAACTTTCACATACTTCTGTTCATCTCTGAACTTAACTTTAACGAGCATCCTTATCCCTGACAATAGCATGAGCTGTTACTCATTTCTAAACATGTTCGACACCATTTATATTTCTGACTTTAGTAATTAAGTTAACACAACTGTATTTCACATCTAGTTTTAGAAAGAGAAAAATAATTAAACTTACCTTCAAGGTTGCATGAAGACAAAATGGCAGCGGCGTCTTGCAAGCAGTCATCGAGGGGTGGAGTCAAGACAATTTGGTGTTTTTTTAATGTTTTTTTTTGCACTTTCAGTGTAATAATGAAATTGTATCATGTAGCACCATGTAACTACACTAAAAAGGAGTACTCATCAACAGTGCAGATTATTAATTTAACACTTTGGGGATTCAAAACATTTAACTCTGCAATTTTTAATGCTTTTTAGATTACACAAGAAAGACAACCCGTAACAAATAACAACACACACTTATGACATAAAAACTCCCATACATTCACATACAAATAATCGACAAAAAAGAAACACACAAACACACACACACACACAACCCTAAATAAATGTAATTAAGGCCTCCTAGTACAAAACGCATCCAACAATAATTATTTTCTTACATATCTTCTACTATCCCATCAAATATATCCCTATTTTTTCTTTTTCTAAGAAAATCATAAAAGGGTTCCAAGCATCTTCAAAAGCTCTATATCTGCCTTTAATAATATACGTTATTTTCTCCAATGACATATTCATTACCATCTCCTTCAGCCATCTCCCTATTCTTGGTGTCTCCAACTTTTTCCAGTGAAGTGCTTTAAGACACTTAGCTTGTAGAATACACATATAGACAAATACATATTCTCTTCTCCTCAATTTAAGATTAATAGGATATAAATTCAATATCAATTTTTTTAGTTCAAGAGGAATAGTAACATTGATTATTTTATCTATCATAGTCTGCACTACCTTCCAGAATTTCAAGATCTCTTCACACTCACATACACAATGAAAGAAAGTACCTTTACATGAATTTAATTTAGGACATAATATTACAGACATTTCATTGAATTTATTTAATAATACTAGGGTTACATAAACTCTAATTAGCCAATTATATTATAGTAATTTAAATCTTGTATTAACAGTTTGCATCCGAGCATCTCTACAGGCCACTCTCCAATCATTCATTGATATCTCCTCATTGAGGTCCTTCTTCCATGCCTGTAATCAAGAGTTTGCAGACTCCTGAGATCCTTCTACAAACATGTTATATAAAAGTGAAATCAAACCTTTACTATAACAATTTTTGGTGATTTCCTTTGTAAGGCTAGGTACCAACCCAGCACATGTCCACATGGAACAACAAGACTTCCAGGAAAAACAATGCTCAAACTCTCTCACAATTAAAGTGTACCTGATAAAACAAAGACATCTCTGTGTGAAAAACCCAACTTCCTTCTTAACAAACACATGACCACCTGAGACTTCCTGCCATCCATGTTTTGCCCCCACAAACTTCAGCTGTTCTCTCTCCACCTGGTTTCCCCCACAAGGCACACACAGACACACAATATGTATATGTAAAAATGTAACAAAGAAAACCATAAAAACAAATAATGTAACAAGGCATGTTTGATTTCATTTAGGAGTTCTCTGAGCGACTTGTATAATGTTCTTTTTCCCAGGTTTGTAAAACTAATGACAACAAAGTTATAAGGTCTTTGCCAAAAACTAAATAATTCTGGAGGTCTATCTCCTCATTGCCTGTATGCTAATAAGGTTAAACCCCTGGAAGCCAAGAACCCTTTCACCCCCAAATTCTCATTGTTCAAAGGATAATACCATTTGGTACACTGTAACAATGTTGCTGCTGGCAATGACAAAGATGATGATGATGATGATGATGGTGTGACGAACCCAAGTGCAGTTTATTAAACAAAGGTGAGATCCAAAACCCTTACACCAAACGTTGAACTTGACTAAAACTTAACATAAACTAGTCTTGGCTACAAAACAACAAGGTTACATTCACACACAATACTTGACAAGAGACAGTGGCAAACATGAGGGCTTATATACACAGACATGGGTCACAAGACAACCAATGAACAGACAGAACTATAAACAAGATAAAAAGACTAATAAACTAAAACCAATGACAAACTAGAACTGATAACAACATAATTAAACAATAAACCAATGAAAACAAGACACATGAACATGGAGGGAAACATGAAATCACAAGACAAGGGAACCACATGACATGAAACAGGAACTGGAATCTCAAAACAAAATATACGAAATGTACATTTGGCAGATGCTTTTATCCGAAGCGACTTACAGAGCGCTTATTACAGGGAAAATCCCCCGGAGCAACCTGGAGTTAAGTGCTCAAGGACACAATGGTGATGGCTGTGGGGATCGAACCAACAACCTTCTGCTTAACAGTTTAGTGCTTTAGCCCACTACACTATGTTTATTCAACTGGATATTTAAGGAAAGCTGGCCCAGAACTTGAGGTTATCTGTAGTTAGAAGATCCCCTGCTTTAATAACTTTAACTTTAATAATAGGAATCTGCATTCAGATCTCCGATGCTTTGCAATTGAGTGTAGTTTTCTCAACTTCCAGGTATGTTCTTTGACTTGTTTCTTATTTTTAGGAATGTTTGTTTATTCTGATCATTTGTGAAATTGGCTTTGATTTGAATATCTGTAACACGTTTTAAATCCTACCTGGCAGATAAATTGTTATTATTTGATGTATTATGTATTCCTCCAAAATCATTTATATAATTACTGGAGCTTTAATTTAGGAAATACTTCCCTGGAGAAGCCGGGCATGAGAAAGCCATTTAAATAATTTAATTTAGAATATTGGAGCTTTAAATAGAGTAAACCACTCAGTAGAACCAGGTTGGACAGCCACTTAGGAGAGCTGAGTAGGATCAAGTAATTTAACAATCTCAGAAAAGACAGAACAATGCAGAGACCTTCAAATGGCTATTCAAATCTATTCTATTCTATGAATAGAATGAGTAGTTACTATGTCTGATTTCAAAGAAATTGATGGCAAAATTTTGGAAGAAACCGTACAGCACCTTAAAACATCAACCTGCGCCCTTGATGCACTTCCCACATCTTTTTTCAAAAGTGTGTTCAACTGTCTAGAAGCAGATATCCTAGAAGTGATAAACTCCTCACTTCTCTCTGGGAGTTTTCCAAACTCCCTGAAAACTGCAGTTGTCAAGCCCCTCTTGAAAAAGAGCAATCTGGATAAGACCATATTAAGCAACTATAGACCGATCTCAAATCTTCCTTTCATAGGCAAGATCATTGAAAAAGTTGTCTTCAATCAGCTGAACAAATTCTTGAACTCAAATGGATACTTTGACAATTTTCAATCTGGTTTCCGATCGCATCACAGCACAGAGATAGCACTCATAAAGATAATAAACGATATTCGCTTAAATACTGATACAGGCAAATTATCGGTACTGGTACTACTCGACCTCAGTGCTGCATTTGACATACTTCTTGACAGGCTGGAAAACTGGGTGGGGTTTTCTGGGATGGTCCTAAAATGGTTCAGGTCATACTTAGAAGGGAGAGGTTATTATGTGAGTATAGGAGACCATATGTCTGAGTGGACGTCCATGACATGCGGAGTCCCTCAAGGCTCAATTCTTGCGCCACTCCTGTTCAACCTGTATATGCTCCCAATGAGCCAAATAATGAAAAAGAACCAAATTGCTTACCACAGCTATGCAGACGACACACAGATCTACTTAGCCCTATCACCTAACGATTACAGCCCCATTGACTTCCTGTGCCAATGCATTGATGAAGTTAACAGTTGGATGTGCCAAAACTTTCTTCAGTTAAACAAAGACAAAACTGAAGTCATTGTGTTTGGAAACAAAGATGAAGTTCTCAAGGTGAGTGCACACCTTGGCGCTAGGGGTCAAACAACTAAAAATCAAGTCAGGAATCTTAGTGTGTCTCTAGAGTCAGATCTTAGTTTCAGTAGTTATGTCAAAGCAATAACTAAATCAGCATACTATCATCTGAAAAATATTGCAAGAATTAGATGTTTTGTTTCTAGTCAAGACCTAGAGAAACTTGTGCATGCTTTCATCACCAGCAGGGTGGATTATTGTAATGGACTCCTCACTGGCCTTCCCAAAAAGACCATAAGACAGTTGCAGCTCATACAGAACGCTGCTGCCAGGATTCTGAGCAGAACCAGAAAATATGAACATATCACACCAGTCCTCAGGTCTTTACACTGGCTACCAGTTACATTTAGGATTGATTTTAAAGTATTATTACTGGTATATAAATCACTCAATGGGCTAGGACCTCAATATATTGCAGATATGCTCACTGAATATAAACCCAACAGATCACTCAGATCATTAGGATCACATCAGCTAGAAATACCAAGGGTTCACTCTAAGCAAGGAGAGTCTGCTTTTAGCTATTATGCCAGCCGCAGCTGGAACCAGCTTCCAGAAGAGATCAGATGTGCTCCTACAGTAGTCACATTCAAATCCAGACTCAAAACACATCTGTTTAGCTGTGCATTTACTGAATGAGCACTGTGCCACTGTGTGTCCGACTGTTTGTACTGTATTTTATTTTATATTCTAAACTGTTTCAATTATTCTTATTTTTTATTTTTATTTTTTTATTATTATTTTAATCTCTTCTATGTAAAGCACTTTGAATTACCATTGTGTATGACGTGCTATATAAATAAACTTGCCTTGCCTTGCCTTGCTTATTCAAAGGGTTCCACTCCAGACCAATAGATTTATGAGTGTGCCCTTCTTTTGCCTGCCTTTTTGCACCCTTTCCAAGATGGGTAAAGATGGTATATTTATAAAACACTTCTGAAATGACAAGATGAAACTCCTTATTTGCAAATCCCCAATAAATTGATTTCTAGATATACCAAATTTAGTAATCACTTCTTGAAAGGACATCAGTCTATCTTATACATACAAATCCTTTATATTTTTGATACCTTTCTCTGCCCATAATTTGAAGCCTACAACTGAAAATTTTTCATTTCCCCATATAGGGCAGTAACGAGATAATGAGTTTGTATAGCAGATACTCAAATATCTCTGGGTTTCATGTCACACCCTACCATGTTTAAAACTATTGGATTTGAAACATTTTCCTTCATTTTCTTTAATAATATGGATCATATTAATACATTTACAGAGATAAGTCTGATTTAACTGAATTATTTTCCAATTATAACCATGTAGGTCGGTCATGAGAAAACGAGAAAAATAAACATAATAAATCTTAATTGAGCTGCCAAAAAATACCATTGGAAATTAGGGCACTGAAGCCCACCTCTATCATACGGCAGATATAAAAGAGATAGTCTAAGTCTAGGTCATCTATTATTCCATATGAATTTAGTAACAAGCCTCTTCAGTCTAGAAAATAAGGTGCCTGGAGGTCTCAACACGTCGAACAGAAAATCCCATTCGACCCTGTTGAATGCTATCTCTGCATCTAATGACAGTAAAGCAGTGTCTATTCTTCGCCTCTGGTCATGCAAAATATTCAGTACCCTTCTATAGTTGTGACACCCTTGTCTATGCAACATAAACCCATTTTGATCATTCTCTACTATGTATGATAATACTTTTTCTAATCTTCTTGCAAAAATTTTACACAGGATTTTCATATCCGAATTTAGTAGGCTTATAAGGCACATATTTATTTTTTATTATTAGGCTTTCCTGGTTTAGGCAGCAAAGTAATTAAAGCCTCAATCATAGAGACTGAAAAATCTCTTGGTCAAAGGGGACATAGAACATGTTCCCCTTCCAGAGAAAGAGTCAGGTTACTACAGCAGATACTTCCTGGTTCCCAAGAAGGATGGGGGATTGCTTGCAACACAACACATGAAGTTCCTGAGTTTCGTTTTCGGGGGCGAAGATTTTCAATATCGGGTTCTTCAATTCGGCCTAGCCCTATCACCCCGCACATTCACGAAGTGCATGGATGCAGCACTGGCTCCTTTGCGACTCCGGGGCATCTGCATTCTGAAATATATAGATGACTGGCTGATACTAGCACAGTCACAAGAACTGGCATTACAGCACAGGGATATCATCTTAGCTCATCTGGTATCCCTGGGCCTGAGACTCAATGTCAAATAAAGCGTTCTCTCTCCCTCTCAGCAAACTACCTATCTGGGGGTCGTATGGAATTCGGTCATGATGCAGGCACAATTGTCTCCCGCTCGAATCGAGACCATTCAGAACACCCTGAGCAATGTGAGGCTATGCCAAGGTTACACTGTTCATCAGTATCAACGAATACTAGGTCTCATGGCATCTGCGTCCTCTGTGATTCCTTTGGGCCTTTTGCACATGAGACCATTTCAGTTGTGGCTCAAAGCCAGGGGATTTTTTTTTTATGCCCAGTTGCATAAAGCACCTTAAGTGTAATTTTCCCTTATGTTTGCCCTTATGTTTCCCTTAAACCTAAGGGTGTTGCAGAAAAAAACCCTTAAGTGTTTTTACTGAAACATCATACACCCTTAGAATTACCCTTAGGTGTCTATCTTTTACTTAAGTAATCCCTTAAAAACCATTAAGTGTTGCATAAAGCCCCTTAACTGTCATTTTCCTAAGTACAGTTTAAGGTTAGGAAAACTTTACCTTAAGAGTAACGCAGACAAAAATAAGACGACATGGCTGAATTTATGGAACCAGCTGAAGATCATTATGTGCCAAGAAGAATTTTTAGGGATAGGGAGAACCCTTTGGACCATCTTAGCGATGAAAAACTGCTTCGAGAATATCAATTTGATCGCCGCGGAATTTATGAAATTGCTGACAAACTGGAAGGCGACCATGTTACCCAGCGCAACCACTCACTACCCTCTGTGCTTCAGTTGCTTATAGCACTTCGGTTCTTTGCAACTGGGAGTTTCCAGTCTGTAGTGGGAGATGTTTTCCACGTTCATAAGTCGTCCGTCAGTAGAGTTATTCACCGGGTTGCAGGGGCCCTTTGCCGTCATTTAAGCCAAACTGTGACGTTTCCATCTCGTGTTGAACTGGATGTCATTCAAACCTCTTTTTTTTCGGAAAGCGGGGTTTCCTCGAAAAAGTGGTGTAATTGACGGCACACATGTCAGAATTCAGGCACCCCGCACGAACGAAGATCAGTATGTGAACAGAAAAAATTACCATTCTGTTAATGTGCAGTTAGTGTGTGACCATCTGTGCAGAATAAGAAAGCTGGAATGCACGGTGGTCTTCTGCTAGGGGACAGTGGTTACCCCTGCCGACCATGGCTCATGACGCCCTTCATGAATTGCCTTAACGCTACACAGGCATGTATTTAATAATGTTACAGACAATTAATTTTGATATTAAACTGACTTGAAAAAAAAATTAATCTTTACTAACTTTAAAAAAGTTGAAGTTGAAAAATATTTTAACGTAAAAACTTATATGTTGTCTAACTTATTGATCTTTTTTTGTGTACTAAAATGTATAAAAATGTATTGTGACTTGTTGATAATTATGGTTATTCTTTGCTCCTGTAGGAAAGATACAACAATGCATTGACACACACAAGGTCGATAGTTGAGAGGACGATCGGACAGCTTAAACGGAGATTTCACTGTCTCCACAGCGAACTGCGCGTTGAGCCTCCAAGGGCTTGCAAAATTATTGTCGCCTGCGTTGTTCTTTTTAACATGTCCAAAATGTATTCTGCCTTCGAAGAGGAAGATGATCTCGAAGAAGAGGGTCATGAAGCAGAAGAGGCTCATGAAGCAAATCTTCTGCAACAAGATTTCCAACAGGCTGGATTTGTTGTCAGAGATGCCATCGTAAATGCATTCTTTAATTAGTAGGCCTAGTATGACCAATAGTTGTAGTAGTAGGCTAATATTAAAAAAAAAAAAAATTATTAGCAGCAGTAGTAATATTAATATTAAAATGTATTATTACAATAATTATTATTAATGTAAATGATACAATATGTATAGTAGGCTAGCAATTGCAATTTAAAGTAATGTAATTTATAGGCTAGTGCTATTTAGTATTAATATTATATATGAATGTATGAGCTATATTGTATTTTGCTATTATTATTGGTATTTTGTTAATATATCTTTTATATTAACAAAATAATATATTTTAATATATTGGCTTTCTTTTTTTGTTTTCCTTATCCATTTATTTATCTATTGTAGGCTATTCGTTGTTTTAAAGCTCCTAGGTTAATGTGTATAGTAGCGTATCTATGGCAACAATAGATTTTTATAACGGCAAACCTGGATCGCTGCCGTGAAAAATTTAACGGTTCCCCTTACCTAAGAGAACTGTTTAAGGGATTATATGCAACACCCTTAAATCATTCCCTTAGTTAACCCTTTCGCACGTAAATTCTAAATTATTTAACTGATCCCCCCAGCATGAATTTTTTTCGGCAGTTATTTTAAAACGTAGCAAATTTTAAACTCCAGTGTGACGCACCAAGCTTGTCACGTGATACTCTCGACAGTCAGATGACGGTTCACCGCTGTCTTGTCAGGCTTTGAGCTGGTGGACAGAGTATAGAGATTGCTAATGTGACGTCATCGTGACGTATTACCAGTGGTGAACGCAAAGCATTTTGGGAATCCGCGGCACAAACAGAAGGTGCCAGACTTGATTGCATGGAGGGACGAACGCAGTGTTCAAGGTGCCGTCTACCTGCTGTGTTATAAACTGCAATAGTCGTTCTCACGATAGAAGTGGCATAAAGCTTAAGAACGGAAAATCCTTTTATCGTTTTCCAGCGTGGAAAAATAATAGTACAAGCCATGTTTCAGAGGTGACAAAAAGGCGACGAATGGCATGGATAGCAGCAGTAAGGTGGCCCAAGATTACCTTCGATAACACTCCACCACATCATGATGGTGTGTTCAAAGAATTTTCACAAAGTTAAATTACACAGAGTAATTGTAAATGTTATGTTGTGGGCAAATAACCAGCGTGTTTTGTTTGATTTAACTAGACCATTAGATTTGACGTCAGGCCAGTGTTAACCGTTAACTAGCATGAAATGGCTAGAAAATGAGCTTAAGTTACCAATGTACTAAAGCGTAACGTTAATCAGTTTTAAATGTTGTACATCTAGGCTACATAGCTATTTATTTGGTGACTGTGTTTGCAGGCAAACCTGCCTATGAAATGTTGGAGTGTGATCCTGACTGGGCCTGGGATATGTGGTGCCTTGTGAGGGGGAGGATAAGACTTTGCTGGATAAAATTGTGATTGTGTGCTGTGCTTTGACCAATATGTGTCCAAGTATTGTTGTGAAGCCGTCGTGTTAGAATTATACACCATGCCCACATCTAATATGTAAATTATTATTATTTTTTTTTTTCAAAAGATTTTGTAATGTCACTTCTCACATGTAATGATTTTTAGCCATCTCTGTAAATAAAATACACAAAGACTGAATGAAATTCTGCCTCCTTTATCTGTATTAAGGAAGAATTGTGCAAAATCAGTTTGGATTGCAATACACAATTACATAACTTAAATGGTAGTAACAACCAACTTAATTTCAGTTTCTTTACATATTTAACACGTAAATACATTTAGATGAAGACATTTATAAAGAGTCCATAGAAAAGATAACTGGAAATATATGAGGTAGGTTGTGGGTGATAAGTCACAGACGTGCAAGCATCGTATTGCCATAACTCTTCTCTGGCTGGTGCGCTGCTGAATCCCACGCAACCTAAATGGAACCACTGTATAGGACAGTTCTGATTATCGCAAGCAACCATGTCTGCAAACATTCAGGCTGTCTGCAAAAGCACCACAACACAGCTTTTTCAGGTTGACCTCCCCTGACCAGTCACTATGCTCATAAGAATCCAGTCCATTGATTCCCTTTATTTTCTCGTCATATCTCATCTTTGCATTAGGATGTAGTTTTAGGCGGTATGGTCCGACAATGTTTTCTTTAGCCCGCTGCATTTTGTAGGATTATATTCTGTTTTTCACGCTAATTTTTTTATTATTTTCATGCCACTAGCCTGCTATGCGATGCCAGCCTATGTAAACGGGCCAAACATACCCATAATTCTTTGCGTTCTGATGACGTTGCCGCCCAGTTGGTCACATGTCTTAGCAATCTCTATAGGTAAGCGATTCGCTTTTTTCTTCACTTTAAACCCTTCCTCGTTGGTTTAAAACATGTATAAACTATAATAAATGTTTTAACCAATGGTTTATATTGATATTTATTTAATTATTTTCTCGGGCTTTGAATTTCACTCCCACATGCAACTTTTCTGCCAACGCATTACAGGATTGCTACTGGTGAGTACATTTATAGTCTTTTTCGATTGAAAATGATTTGCAAACACGTGTAGACCATGATAAATGCATTAATAATATGTTCATGCTATGTATTTATCGTAGTTTGATGTGATTTACGTAATAGCTTGTGCTGTTCACTGCTTGTGTAATGTTGTGGGTATATCATATCTAATGTTTTATCGTGTTCACTTTGATTAAAAGCTGTTGTGTGAGGTATAGTCTATTCTAATGCTAATATTAGAAATGGGTTGCAATTGAAAGTAGCATGATATGTAGTTCATCAGCAATATATTCTAATGCAAAGGCAAAATACACATTTTACAAAATTGAGTTATGACTGAAAGTCTCTGATTATGATCTGTCTTGGGTATACATTATAAAAAAACATGTATCTTTGCTCTGTGAGAGTTAAAAAATATATTTCATTTTATTTATTGATCTATGCTTTTTATATGCATTTGTTTATAGACAATACAACTTTTTTTATAAATATCAATATAATGATTAACAATATAAATATTTTAACAAATACAAGCAACATAACCATAACAGCTACTAAACAGCATTCATAACATTCAATTATATGGCATTTGTGGTAAACAAAAGCCCACAATGCAGATTTAATAGATTATAAACCAATTTCAAGGAAAAAATACACCATTTACAATACATAACAATGGAACTGTAACCATAACTAACATTGGCTTATTTTATTTCACAGTGTGTGGTACTCAAAACATGGGCTAACACAAATGGGAATTTTGCACAGCTCTCATGTACTCTGTGAGTATCTTACTACTTTACTACTATGCTTCCTCTTTGCTCATTTTGCAGTTGATCATGGTCATTCTTATCCTATTTGCACCCCCTGTACCACAGGCCCTGTAACGTTTCTAGGAGAATGTGGAACTGGTATACCAGTATCCTTCCTCACATAAGGCGTTGGTAAGTAGGGCTGCACAATTAATCTAAATAAAATCGAAATCGCGATATGACCTTGTGCGATTATTAAATTGCAAAGGGCTGCGATTTAATTAAATAAATAGTCTGCTCACTTCAAAGTTTATTTGCGCTGCTCTGTCCAGTCTAGATTAAGTTAGACCATTGCTACTGTGTTTTCAGAACTGTTCCGTGCTCCACAACTCCATCTCATGCTTATGGGTCTTTTCCACTGCACAGTACAACTCGAGACTGCTCGCTTTTTGGGGTTTTCCACTGTGGATAGTACCTGGTACTTTTTTAGTACCACCTTGGTTGAGGTTCCAAGCGAGCCGAGCCAATACTAAATGTGATGTCAAAATCCTGCAGATCACTGATTGGTCAGAGAGAATCATCACTACCAGCGTCAAAGATTTCCGACACGGAAAATCAAATAAAAGTAAAAAGTAATGGCCGTGCGCAAAACCACGCCATGTTCAATAAGGTGCAAATGTTCCTCTCGTTATGCAAAATGGAAAAGTCTTTCAGGAAGTGTCTCAGCTGTTGTCCGCACACAGCTATGACCAGACCTACCAACAGTGTAGGGAAAAGTAAAAAATAAAAACTTAAGTGACTACATTTATTAGACCTATATGTCAATTGAACAATTTAACCATTTGATATTATGACATCACAACAAATATGAAATGTTCTTAAAAATATCCCTTTCATGACACAAGGCTCTGTTTGTTGAATTTACTTTCTATATGTTTTCAATAAAAAAATAAATGTTTGTAATATTCTAATTCCATTAAACTCAATGAACGTTTGACCTAGAGACATGAATTGAGTGTTTTACAGCTGATTTCATGTCTCTAGGTCAAACGGTCATTGAGTTTAATGGAATTAGAATATTACAAGTCTTGTGTCATGAAAAGGATGTAACACTTTCCACTAAGGAAGGGACAGGAAACAGCGTCAAAGGTAAGGCTTCTTTTTAATCTTTTTTTACTTTCACACAATGTTATCACACAATTTGTTTCTCTTGGCTTGGTGTCGGGCTCTCCCTCTCGAGGCTCTCCGTTTGCTGCTTTTTTTATGCCGCTCTCCTCACGCTACTGCAATTAGACACAGGTGTTTAGACATAATCTAGCTCAGGTGTAAGCGCCCTTACCGCTTTTCTCTCCCAGACGGGCGCTTGACCACAGGATATTTTTAAGAACATATCTTATTTTGTTGTGATGTCATAATATCAAATGGTTAAATCGTTTAATTGATTTATAGTGCTAATAAATGTATTTTATTTTTTTAATTCAGCTTTTTGCTAGGCAAAGAAAACCTATTCATGCATTTCCAAGTTGGTTTGGCTTGAATATGAGTATGAGCATTGTCACGATTGTCAAAATATAAAACTTCGTTTACTGCACTAATGTTATGGGTATATTGCACATATCTAATATTTTATCGTGTTAACTTTGAACAAAAGCTGTTGTGTGCAGTATAGTCTATTCGAATGCTAATATTAGGAATGAGTTGCAATCGAAAGTAGCATGATCGTCTAGGTTACGTATGTAACCTCCGTTCCCCGATGGAGGGAACGAGACGTTGTGTCAGAGAAGCGACACTAGGGGTCTCTCTTGAGCGCTGATATTCACCTCTGAACTATGAAAAAGTGTTAGGTGTTGCCCAGCCCGCTGCTCTACAAATGTCTGCTAGGGCAATGCCCCTAGCCAGTGCCCACGAGGACGCAACACTCCTGGTGGAGTGGGCTCGGACCCGCAAAGGGGAGGCACGGCCTGGGTGTGATAAGCCAGGGAAATGGCGTCGACAACCCAGTGGGCGAGTCTCTGCTTGGAGACAGCATTCCCTTTCTGCTGTCCCCCAAAGCAGACGAAAAGCTGCTCAGAGTGTCTGGTGCTCTGTGTGCGGTCCAGGTAAATACGTAAGGCACGTACTGGACACAGCAGTGAAAGGGCTGGGTCTGCCTCCTCCTGGGGCAGCACTTGCAGGTTCACCACCTGATCCCTGAAGGGTGTGGTAGGAACCTTGGCACGTAGCCCGGTCGCGGTCTTAGGATCACGAAAGTGTCCGCCGGACCGAACTCCAGGCAAGCGTCGCTAACAGAGAACGCATGCAGGTCCCCGACCCTCTTGATGGAAGCGAGCGCGATCAGCAGGGCGGTCTTGAGAGAGAGGGCCCTGAGTCCAACTGAGTCAAGCGGCTTGAAGGGGGGTCTCCGGAGTCCCATAAGGACGACCGAGAGATCCCAGGAGGGAAACAGGTTAGGCCGGGAGGGAGTCATCCTCCGGGCACCTTTTAAGAACCTGACGATTAAGTCGTGCTTACCAAGAGACTTGCCGTCTACCGTGTCGTGGTGGGCCGTGATAGCGGCAACATACACCTTGAGGGTGGAGGGGGACAGCCTCCTCTCCAGCCTCTCCTGAAGAAACACGAGCACTGACCTAACTGCGCACTTCTGCGGGTCTTCGGCTCGGGAAGAACACCAGTCCGTGAACAGACGCCACTTCAGGGCGTAAAGATGCCTGGTCGAAGGGGCTCTGGCTTGGTTAATAGTGTCTATGACGGCCGAAGGTAGGCCGGCTAGATCCTCCGCGTCCCGTCCAGGGACCAGACGTGGAGATTCCAGAGGTCTGGATGCGGATGCCAGAGCGTGCCCCGTCCCTGAGAAAGAAGGTCCTTCCTCAGGGGAATTCGCCAGGGAGGGACTGTCATGAGGAGCGTGAGATCCGAAAACCACGTCCGGTTGGGCCAGTAGGGGGGCCAACCGGGGTTGCTCCTTGTCCTCCCTGACCTTGCATAGCACCTGTGCAAGAAGGCTCACTGGGGGAAAAGCGTACTTGCGCAGCCCCACAGGCCAGCTGTGCGCCAGAGCATCTGTCCCAAGGGGAGCCTCTGTGAGGGCATACCAGAGCGGACAGTGGGAGGTTTCCTGGGAGGCAAACAGGTCTACCTGGGCCTTGCCGAACCTTCCCAAATCAGTTGGACCGATTGGGGGTGGAGCCTCCACTCTCCGCCGGGCAAGTTTTGCCTTGACAGCGCGTCCGCTATCACATTGAGGTTGCCGGGGATGTGAGTGGCGCGCAGTGACTCCAGTCGCTGCTGACTCCAAAGGAGGAGATGACGGGCGAGCTGTGACATGTGGAGGGAGCGTATTCCGCCTTGGCGGTTTATGTAGGCCACCACCGTGGTGCTGTCTGTCCTGACTAGGACATGCTTGCCACGAATCAACGGAAGAAATTTCTTCAGGGCAAGAAAAACGGCCAGCAGCTGTAAGCAGTTGATGTGCCAGAGCAGCAGGCCTCGGTTCCACCGGCCTGCGGCTGCACGCCCGTTGCACACGGCGCCCCAACCCAATTTGGAGGCGTCGTTTGTAACCAGAACGCGACGGGACACCTGCTGCAAGGGTACTCCTGCCCGTAGAAAGCAGAGGTCTGTCCAGGGTTTGAAGGTTTGGCGGCAGGCGGGGGTAACTTCCACGCCGTGCGTGCCGTGGCGCCATGCTCCTCTCGGGACTCGAGTCTGGAGCCAATGCTGAAGTGGTCTCATATGCATCAACCCCAGTGGCGGCCGCCGCGGAGGATGCCATATGCCCCAGGAGCCGTTGGAAACGTTTCAAAGGGACCACGGTGCCTGGTTCGAAAGAAGCGAGGCATTCCAGCACTGACTGAGCACGCTCGTTGGAGAGACGTGCTGTCATTGAGACTGAGTCTAACTCCAAACCGAGAAAATAGATGCTCTGGACCAGGGTGAGCTTGCTCTTTTCCCAGTTGACCTGAAACCCTAAACGGCTGAGGTGCTCGAGCACCTGGTCTCTGTGTGCGCATAGTAATTCCTGCGAGGAGGCCAAAATGAGCCAATCGTCGAGGTAATTGAGTATGCGTATGCCCGCTCCTCGTAGCGGGGCAAGAGCCGCCTCTGCGACCTTCGTGAAGACGCGAGGGGACAGAGACAGGCTGAAGGGGAGGACCTTGTACTGATACGCCTGGCCGTCGAACGCAAACCGTAGAAAGGGTCGATGAGGGTGAATTGAGACGTGGAAGTACGCGTCCTTCAGGTCTACCGCTGCGAACCAATCTAGATGCCGGACGCCAGATAGAATTTGAATCTGGGTAAGCATTTTGAACGGGAGTTTGGACAAGGTCCGATTGAAAACTCGCAGGTCCAAGATCGGTTGTATGCCGCCACCTTTCTTGGGTACAACGAAGTAAGGGCTGTAGAAACCCTTCTTCGTTTCGGTCAGAGGGACAGGCTCTATCGCGTCCTTGATTAGAAGGGAGGCGATTTCCTTATGAAGGTAAATCAGTAGCTAAACTCGAGAGCACGTAGATGTGAATTTGAGAACTTGTACAATAAATATTCGTACTTGTACGCGAACATTTACACTCACATCTCTGATGTGAAAACCTGTAAAATAAAAATCTGAACTTGAACGCTGAGATTTGCACTTGCAGACTATAGTCACAAACCTGTATTCTGAATTTGAAGCTGCAGACAAGCAGTCACAAATGTGTAAAATGCCATTCACAAAGATACAACGACAGACACAAACTTGTAATACAAATTTGCAATTCTTCTAAGATTCAAATTCGCAGCACAACCTCAACTTGGCATTTGCAACTTCTCAAATCTGTCACTGCAAGTTCAAATTTCGCGCCTTGACTTTTGCTACTCTTTTCGCGATATACTAGGTGCAAAACTGATTTGTGCACTTGTAACTTAGTAGTGGCGAGAGGAGAGGGGAGGGCGGTTTGCGGAAATGGAGTCGTTTTATTGGTTGGCGCCTAGCCAATGAAATCGGACTTATATTCTACGCGATGATGTCACGACACCCGCGGCCTCGCGTTCGCGCCACTTTGGAATGCAGTCATCGCGATGGCGGAATATAACGATCCGAAGGTAAGTTTTTCTTTTTATAAAATGTTTGTTATTAAGAATAAAACAACCCCCCACACACACTAATAATAAAGTGTATAATATAATATTAATATTATGTTTCAGGAATTGCTGCTGAACCATTTGATTCAAAGGCTTTATGACCGACTGTCACTTTGGCTGGAACGTGTTCCCCTTGACCTTGACTTCTTAGAATTTACATGTTCTCAGGAGCTGGTCTTAGTGCCATCTCAAATCAAATACAGATTCCACATGAAGTGTATACTGCACTTTATCAGATACACCAGATGGTGACTGACAACATGACAAACAAGGAAACACACATCATGCTTTCCCAAGAGAAAGGAAGAAATGGTCGTCCACGGATTCTGATTTCTGAGGACTCTGTATGCCAGCTTCTTGCTCTAGGATTACCTGTGACATGCATTGCAAGGCTGCTAGGGGTGTCCAAGTTCACAGTTCATAGGCGCATGGCGGATTGGGGATTGTCTGTAAAGGCAACTTATAGCAACTTAACAGACGTAGAACTAGACTCACTAGTGGAAACAATCCACACTAGCAATCCAAATGCAGGATACAGAATGATGATGGGTCTTCTGAGGGCACAAGGTATTCGGGTGCAATGGGACAGAGTTCGTTCTTCAATGCATCGAGTTGACACAGCAAGCATTGTGTCCAGGATGTCACAGTTAGGATGTGTGGTTAGGAGGACATACTCTGTCCCCAGCCCAAAATCTCTAATGCACATCGATACAAACCACAAGCTTATACGGTTAGTTATGTAAACATTAAGTTTATTAAATATATATGCTCTGTATACATGGACATAACAGAAATGAACATTTTCAAGGTACAACATCGTGATATTTGGAGGCATCGATGGCTTCTCAAGGAAGGTAAGAATAAAGTCTCTTGATTAACCTAGAAGAATTATTGAATGATATGTTTATTCATAAATGTGATTGATTATAATAAACATGATTATATATATATGAAATCAGTGAACCTAAAACACTGAATAATGTTAGTGAAATTCATACATAGACATTACTGAAAAGCTTATTACAAACATAAGTTAAAAACTGAACACTGCCCAACGTTATATATAATTTATTCATTTGTGTTACTGAAAACCCTCTTATAAACACTAGTGAAATAAACAAATCAATGATTTTTACTAATTTAAATATGGAGTACATACTAAAATATTCTTATATTAATATTAAATTAAAATTATATTAAAATTATTTTATTGTGTATTTATGTAGATAATGTATCTTGGCGTGTCTAATAACAATCTGGCTTCTTCAACACTGTCTTTCTTCCGTGAGGCAGTTCAGAAGTTTGGATTTCCACTGAGGTAAAAATTGGCCACTGGCAATTGCTGTCTATGACGTTTTTATGAAATGCACAGAATAGAGTCTTGAAGTGTTGCACTGATGCAAATATAATTTAAATAAATATGGGAGATAATGTATGCTACACTGCTATTAACCAACCTAATTGTAACCACTATATTTTGGCAGGGTCCGGGGCGATCATGGAGGAGAGAATGTGGATGTGGCCAGCCTTATGTTCTCGGTTCGGGGAACAGGAAGAAGTAGCTTTATTGCGGGTAAAAGTGTTCACAATCAGAGGTAAATTTGAATACAATATGATTATTCTGTGATCCTAACAACTAAAAAATATCCCCACCACAGGATATTTTTATGCTCAAAGTAACCAGAGGTGTAATCATACTAACTTTACTTAAGTAAAAGTAGAGATACCTTACAGCGAAAATGTAAAGCCACTCTCTCTCTCTCTCTCTCTCTCTCATTAGTGCTTTTCACACTGCATTTAACCCTGGGTTTTCACCATTCTAAACATTGCACTTAACCCCGGGTAAAGGAATGTTTCTTACTTAAAATTTACAAGCGGGGTTAGCATTGGGAAATTGTTTTGCTGTGCTAACTGCATTGTAGTGCAAAACTTGTACAGTGTGAAAAGATGGAGTGTTATAATGTTACGACTAGATGTTTAGCAAGACAGACAACCAGTCGTGTACTTCATATTACTGTGATGTCAAACAGCAATAGAAAACATGACAATTGGAGTGAAGAAGAGAACGTTTTATTTTAATCTTTATAGTCCGAAAAGTCAGTTTAGGATAAACTTGTTCGGCAATATATAACATGAGGATGTGCAATGTTATAGCCTTAATGTAAACTAAATATTATATTGTGTGCAGCATTCAACAAAACAGTGACACTGACACCACAAATATGCAAATACAGACATTAAGCCAGGGTTTAGGAATGTAAATTTTATATCAAGCTTTAATGTCCAAATAATTTCTTTCAATTGATTATTTATTTTATTCATAATTTTAGATAGTTGTGTCATAGAGTCGGTTAGTCCATCACTTACCAGTCATTTTTGTGAAATAATTACCTGAGATACCCGAGTTCAGCCAGTTATGGGAAAGAACTGAAGCGTTTGTGTACATATTGTTAGGCTTTCTTTTTTTACTATATATTTTAAAAACACAAAGCACTATTAATACATATTAATATTTCAATCAAATCACAATAAGTATATCATGTCTTTATTTAAAAGATATAAAAAGTGTTGCCTTTTTATATATTAAGACATCACAGAGGACTGCTTAAGTAACAACCAAGTCTTGTCTCCCTCTCATTTTCTGTTAGGTCCATATACTTTTAAAAAATATTTAGTCAAAAATATTTTAGTCAAGTAGATAGTTAAAGTTGCTTTCTCTAATATCTTTGATACTCAAAAGTACAAAGTAGCCAAAAAGCTACTCGGGTACAGTAAGTAATTACATTTACTCTAATACTTTACACCACTGGTAATTACCATGTGTTTTGTTAATATTCTGCAATAACATAAATGCAAGGTCTCTCCTGATACTGTAAAATGATAAAAGTTTACATTTTGAAGTTATAAGAATATTATAAAATAAGTAAATCTTAAGAACTCTTTGCTGGTAATGGGTCTTGTCTTGTGACTCTTTGGCTGGGTTTAATTTTTTCATGGGAAAAATGGTTGTCCAAGGTTTTTAAATCAAATGTAATTTTTTTTTTTAAAGTTGCCTTGCCACCAAGCAACATTGTAAATGTTATGCATCAAGTATTATGTTTTCTATGTATTGTCAAATTATTTGAAAATAATGTAACCCTTAAGTTGCAGGTTCCCCTAGTAAATGTCAAGACAAATTACTTGTTTTCTGTGGGAATTCTGTTAATGGGCAAATATTTTTGTTTCTACTCCTTTGCTCAAAACAGAATAGAGCGATTGTGGCGCGATGTGTTCACTGCCGTTACCTCCCATTTCTACCATGTCCTGCACCAGCTGGAAGAAGATGGACATCTTGATCTGTCCAGCAGTCTGCACATCTTTTGCTGTCACTATGCCATCATCCCACGCCTCCAAGCCCACCTCGACATATTCCGAGATGGATGGGATAACCATCCTCTTTCAACTGAGGGCAATCTAACTCCAAATCAGCTGTGGCACCTGGGGCAGCAGTACCATTCTGAAGAGTGTGATGAAGTAGGTCATGTCTTGCTATTTTAGTTTTTTCTATTAATTCATATAAACAAATGTATCATTTTGAACTAATTTATCACTTACAGATTCTACAGATTCCACAAATAGATTGGGAAAGCAGTGGTCTTATCCCCAGTCACACAAATTCTGGCATCCATGTCCCTGAAACTGAATGTCCACTGAGCCCACTGGAACTAGATGGACTAAAGTCTACTGTGGACCCAATGCAGCCATCAGACAATTTTGGGGCAAATGTTTACATAGCAGCACTGCAATACATGCATAGCATTGGTTATATCTAAGACGCTGTAAGGATCAGCAATGTATAAGTGTGTGGGGGTGGGGGAGACAAAGAATGTATTGATGTTTTAAACTTTAACAGGCAAAATAAACTTTTTTCAGCAAATTTTTAAGTAACTTTTTATTTTACTGTTTAGCCTTTCATTTTATTACAACAGTATTGCCATCAAAGGTTTTGACATTTTGAATGCCAGAAAAATAAGAGAAAGTTCAGTGTGTTTCAAAGTTTCAGTTGTTAAACTATTGAAAACAAAATAACAGTTAACAGTATGACTTGAACACACTGACATGAACAGTTCGGTAATTTAATAATAGATCAAGACCTGTATTGTGATGGAAGTAAAACAGCAAGGAAAAAGGTAAAACAGTAACATCCACAACATCTGTTTTAAGGTCTGAAATGGTCTCCATCTTTAAGAGTCTGTTGTCTCATTTTATATAAGACCAAAACCAATATCACTGGTGGCAATACAACTTTGCAGGTGATTTGTGAACTGCTTGTAAGTGGTGTAATGAGCAGGCAAGCGGAGAATGCAAAAGCAGGTAGAGGATGTGGGATGTTCTGCTTGCACAACCTTCACTTGCATGTCCTTCATAGGTTGCTCCCAGCCAACCCAGAATTTGACCAGCTGCTTCAGTTGAATCTGATCAGCTAAAATGGGACAGACATATGGAGACCAGGGGACAGACAGTTACCAAAACTATTTTTAAACAAATTTTGGGTAACACTTTTAGTTTAGGGTCCAATTCTCACTATTAACTAGTTCCTTAATAGCATGCATTTTGCTAGGCTATTGGCTGCTTATTAGTTCTTATAAAGCACATATCAATGCCTTATTCTGCCTGAACATATTCTACTTTCCTAATCCTAAACTTAACAACTACCTTACTAACAATTTAAGCAGTAATTAGGAGTTTATTCAGGGTATATGCAGGAATCCTGAAGTTAATTTCAATACCTTTTTAAGACTTTTTGAAGACCATCTCAAAATATTTCAAGACCTCATCGCCACTTCAAGTTCTAATCAGCAACAAACCTTTAACTTAATAAACAGTTGTTTGCAAATAAATCTATAGAGCACAACCATACGGTCGGCAGGCGATGGGGCAGAGGACGCTGTCGTAGCTGTTCTGACAAGTTCAGCTGCTGTCGTGTTGGGTAGTAATGTTGCTGGTGGAGCACAAAAACTGGCGATGGACAGCTGCTGCTGCTCTCTGCGGCCAACGGCAGCCTTGTGGCTAGCACCGTGCATGTGGGACTTGACAGCGTTGATGCCCATCGAGGCTACGCTAATCTTCTTTTTACAATATGTACAGTAACCCTCGCGATTGTTTTCAGCGACAGGCTTCAGCCATTGTTTAAACCCATCCTTGTCCAACCAGGAGTCCGCAAATTTACATTTCCCATTTCTGAGTCAGTTTCGTGACATGTGGAGGACGACGACAACACCTAACCGCACATTTCGCAAAAAAAATAAGTGACGTCACCCGTAAGTGGTGCGTACGCCTGAGCCGATTTCACTGACCGACCACGCCGTTGTTTTTAATAGTAGCTAATGGTGAGGAAAATAAATATATTCATGCATACTTTTTGGAGTCAAACACTTTAGACAAAGCTTGAACAAAATTTAATACTTCATAAAATCGGGATTAAGACTTTTTAATACCTTTTAAGGGTCTTAATTTTCCCAAAATGGATTTACCAACTTTTAATACTTTTTAAGACCCCGCGGACACCCTGTTATTGAGGCATCTTCGTAGTGAGAATTGGACCCTAGTCTAAAGTGTGACCAAATTTTGCAGTACATATGCAAATTAGTGTAACCATTTGTTAGACATGGATTAATAGAGAAAACAATACACATTGATGTCTGTGTATGGATTTGTATCAGAACCAGCCAGCTCTACAAGCAAACATTCTAAAAGTGTGACAAAAATTACATACCAGTCTCCACAAACTGCCGGAGGTACCCAGCAATTCTGCATTTGGTGGAAAACGGGGTTCATCAAAATCATCATCCTCCTCCTCCTCCTCTTTCTCATCCACAGGCCAGATGATATTGTTTAAGACAACCTAATTACAATACTAGTATTTAACAATGGTGCACTGTACATATATGAAATTTATTTAGAAATTAATGTACTGAAGGTTAAAGTGGTAGTATAATTAAATAAAGCACCTGAGTACTGCAGTCAGCCATTGACTGTCTTGGAAAAACTACAGATGCCACATCCGGACGGGCCTCCAGTAACTGCCATACCACTGAGTCCTTCAGTCCTTGTCTGAGCTGTTTTATTTGTCGTGAGGTTCGTGTGAGTACCTGAATGTGGCAGATATGAAGGTTTGATTAATCCAATTTGACGGTTCATTAATACTAGTAGGAAATACTGATTGCTTTACAGTAGTATTGTATTCGTGTGGGTTATTCTGATTCCTGTTTTTACAGCTTTTTAAAGTAAAATTTTATGGTCCACTGCTGATCAAATTTGCATAACTTTTAATTGCTTCTAAATGAAAATGTCAATTTAAAGCTTACTGCATGCTGTAGAAGATTGTGTAACAGCCAAGTGCGATTGGTTGCTGTCAACACTGGAAGGTCCCAAGACAATGCCAGCTGGTTAATGGCTGCCTTTTGATCCTCAGTAATCTCATCTCCTTTGTCATTCTTTGAATCATTATCTATGGCAAGCCTTATAAATAGTAAGAGAACACAAGTAAATATAGAAACACATTTACCTGTAACAATATGGCACATACAAACCTACTACCATTTGTATTGTCTCCCTGAAGTCGATGTCAGCCACATTTTCAAGAACGATGGTTGCTGTCTGTGGGGAACCACCTGATAATACATGTATTATGGCTGGGCTTACACCTGCTAATGGAGGCCCACCGTGGAGGAATGAATGACCAATCATCCTGCCAGCCATCAAGAACAAGTCACTCTGTAAAAGGACTTGGGAGGTAGTTGGAATGAGGTGGTCTGCTTGGCCTTCAAATAAAACCGTACCACTTCCATTTCCTGTTTGTAGAGCAACAAAAGCAAAGCATCGTTAAGAAAAGTAGACATATCTTCATTAAAGAGATAGTACACACAAAAAAGATAATTGTCATCTTGTCCACAGCCTCATGTTGTTCTAAACCTGTATAGCTGTATTTTCGCTGTGGAATACGAAAAACAATTGCAAGAATCTTAACTGCCATTTCCATACAATGTCATGCCGATTATCAGTGTCTCTTACAAAACTACGGTTTCACTTTAGATATTTTAATACAGATGAGGAGTAATGTGGACTAAAATTATGATTTTGCATCCATATTGTCGCTTTAAAGAGATGGTCCCTATTGAATTACATTGTAATGGAAATGAATGAAACTGACTTCTGAAACTATCCAAAACAAAACTATCCTATAATCAGAAGAAAGTCTTGTACAACAGGGTTATCATTCTGGGGGTGTGAATTCTTGAAACAACTAACCAAGATTAATGAGGAATCCATTCTGCAGCTTGTGCATCACCATGCTGAAAAAATGGCGCTGAACACCATCCCCAGTGGCAACATCACCTAAAAATAGTACAATATATGAATTTCATTACTTATATTTTTATGCTAACATTGTTGACAAACTGTTTAAATATTAAAGTAGTGTATGAAATAATAACAGGACAGTAAGTAGTCAATATCTTCCATTTATACTAAAACAAAGCAATTTTTAATGTTACATTATTTGTGAAATAATGTAACAGTACCTTCCAGTCGACAGTGAAGAGGTCTAGTCCAATCAATTTTGGGGACCTTGTAAAACTGCATTATTCTCCCCTCCTGGTCCTCCATGTCTTCTCGAATATCAAGTTTTACTCTCAGTGAGGGCTCATCTTCTTTTTGCTGAAGCATAGAACGTCTATACAATATTGCTGCCCTTTCTGGGATCTCATTGCAACATGCAGATAAAAAAAAACAGATATACTTTTAATATAATGGCTGACTATATTTAAGACGTTTGGTTTAAGAATCCAAGAAGTGTGACTGTGGGTAGTTTTGTTTTTTGTGAATGACACTAAATCATCACTTACAGCATTATCACTTTGACAGTCCTCAAGGTGACATGGCAGCAACTGTAATGGGACTGATGTGCCACAGGTCATGCAGATGTTTTTGGGCATGCTATCAAATTCAGGTGCATGATATGGTAAAGGGGTTGTATCAATTTCTTCTTGGAGGGGACGATGTAGATGACATTCTTTCCATTGTTGGAAGAGGCTTTCAAGATTTTTGCTGTGTAGCCCTGGGAACCCTGGGGCACCGAAGTGGTCTTTCTTTGCCCGCTGCCCCTTTCAAACAAACACATGAAAAAGTATTCCATCAATGTTTGGTAAAAGCATTAAAACAATGCATTTGGATATCATAAACTTACCTGAGGCTTTTTGGAGCAGCCAACCACCTCTTAAACTTGACAGCTTTGGGTACTCCTGAAGTAGTACTCTGGTTATCTTGAAGTTAGAAAGCAGATATTTAAGCATAATAGACAATTATAGCATCAAAATCAATACAAATTGTGCCTCTTTTCTAAAAATAAAAAATAAAGTAATATAAAAATAATAATGAATAAAAAAAACAATTAAAAAAAAAACAATTATACTTCAAGTTTTACAAGATGTCTCACCTCAGTGTGATCAGCATTATCTGAAATATTTACTGTTCTTCTCCCTAGGCCTGCTTGTAGGAGAATTGTTTCATCTTTGGGAGTTTTTTCTGTGTTTTTGGCCAGCAAACAAAACTGGAGTTCTAAGAACTTTACAGATGTAACTTTTGCAGGTTCAGGTGCCATTTTTCTCAATCGTTTATGGCTTCCACGGTAAAGTGCTGGAAAAGCTCTTAAAGACAAAAAAATAAAATAATAATAGTACACTTGATGTTTTATTACACAAAGTTCGGAGGAGCACGTTCAGATAATTAAACTTAATTAAACACATGTGGTGCACATTCAGATAATCAAACCTAATTAGACACGAGTGGAGCACACTCTGTTAATCAACCCAATCATCGAGTTAAGCGGTGTATATATACAGCAAACTTACCTCCATTCGTTGACAGTTTAACAGCATCCCTCCACCACCCCATCTCCTCACTTCTAGCCCTAATACTCTTACAACAACGGGGAGTACTCTGGATTCGGGCAAAAATAGACCTCCCCCGGACAGCACGCCAAATACGCATAATCTTTACTCTGTTTAATTGATGTAAGTGTGAACTCATGAAATAATGGTATAATTCCCCTTAAGCAACCTGGGGTTAAGTGCCTTGCTCAGGGATGTATTGATGACAGTTTATGGATAGTTCCTTGTGGGGTCAAGAACATGCAATCTACCTGAGGAAATAATATGCTGTTGTGATTTGCTGCTCAAGAAACATTTCTGATTATTATTAATGTTTAAAACCGTTTTTTCCAGGATTCTTTGATGAATAGAAATTTAAAAAGAGGTTTATCTGAAACACTTTTGTAACATTATTTCTTTGTCACTTTTGATTAATTTAATGCATTCTTGTTGAATTAAAGTAAGAAATTACTTTCTTTAATTTCTTTCCAAAAAACAAACGAATGAACGAACATAGTTTGTCTTAAAGCATATTAAGACACCACATTACATAGACAAAATAAATATTTTAATGAAAAGTTTTAATGAACATTAAAACGTTAAATGGGATTTTAAAATGTAACATTCTACTTACAATTACTTAATTTTTGGAATCTGATTATGTAATCCAGATTACATGTAACTTGTTACTACCTAGAGCACTGGGGCATCATATATTTTTTAATGTAAATACAAACAAATTCGAACAACTAACTGATAAAAATAGGATTTGAGTACAAAACTCCTTACCTTTGCATTTCTGTTTGAACTGTGTTTGGCCTACTAACAGACTGGCCAGCCCCAAAGGAACCACTCGTACCAGCTTGAGCCCCCACTACGGTAGGAGAACTGTCAACATTTCCACTTGTTTGTGGGTTGCTTTGTCTTCGGATACAGCTAAGTAGATTTCTTACAGCACTTTCAATTTCTCTATTCTGATCCTGTAAAAGGAATAACGTTAAGCCACTTGCATTCACAAAACAAATAATATTAAACAAAATATACTTAACATAAAATATTTTAAGAAAAGCTAAGACTGAATGACAGTACTACATGGGTTAAGGAGCATACCGTATCTAACAAAAATAGCAGAGAGTTTATTCTTCATAATGATACTCTCTAATTTATTATAATAGCCATTGTTTGATCCATAATGAATATTGTGTTGCCTTTGTACTGGGTTTCTTGGATTCTTGACAATTATTGATTGATAATTAAAAAGGTGTTGGTATATCAAACTAAAAGAGTCTTAGAATTAAAATGTAAGTTACAGACAGTATATCACCATGCTATGAGAAGAACAAACAGTCAAACCCCCTCCCCCCACCCAATGTCAATTTGTAACTTACAGGTTAATGATTCGATTACATAGCCTATACTTTATCATGAATCCCGATGCATCCTGTCATCCAATGTATTTTGTACTCACTGTACATTGTATAATTACTCACAACCAGATGTTTAAAAACAATGTGATGATTAAGAGAATTTTTTTTTTTTCCATCGATGCAGAATCATTCACATTAGCATCGCGGTGCATCATAAAAAGATATATTTCCCCAGCCCTATTGAACTGTCCCTTATATGGCATTATTTTCCCCACGGTACTTATTATATTAATGTGTTTTTCTGTTACATAACTAATCTATTCTTCAGAGCGACTCAAGTGTGAGGGATTTATTTTATTTTTTTAATACTATTTTACTAGGCCTAATTATTAAACCCTTACCTTCGGATCGTTATATCCCGCCATCGCGATGACTGCATTCCAAAGTGGCGCGAACGCGAGGCCGCGGGCGTCGTGACATCATCGCGTAGAATATAAGTCCGATTTCATTGGCTAGGCGCCAACCAATAAAACGACTCCATTTCCCCCCCTTTCCCTCCCCTCTCCTCTCGCCACTACTAAGTTACAAGTGCACAAATCAGTTTTGCACCTAGTATATCGCGAAAAGAGTAGCAAAAGTCAAGGCGCGAAATTTGAACTTGCAGTGACAGATTTGAGAAGTTGCAAATGCCAAGTTGAGGTTGTGCTGCGAATTTGAATGTTAGAAGAATTGCAAATTTGTATTACAAGTTTGTGTCTGTCGTTGTATCTTTGTGAATGGCATTTTACACATTTCTGACTGCTTGTCTGCAGCTTCAAATTCAGAATACAGGTTTGTGACTATAGTCTGCAAGTGCAAATCTCAGCGTTCAAGTTCAGATTTTTATTTTACAGGTTTTCACATCGGAGATGTGAGTGTAAATGTTCGCGTACAAGTACGAATATTTATTGTACAAGTTCTCAAATTCACATCTACGTGCTCTCGAGTTTAGCTACTGATTTACCTTCATATTTCCTCGTGCAGTGAGTGGGCATGTTCGCCGTGCACTGCGGAGGAACGAACGCCCACGAAGGGGGAAGGAGACCTGGCAAACTGAATTGCGTAACCGAGTCAGATGGTCCGGTGCAGCCACCGTGACGAGCTGGGCAGTGAAAGCCATGCCTCTAAGCTCCGTGCTAGAGGCACCAAGGGGACGAGTATTTTGGACATACCCGGCGGGGCTTCGCAGCGGTGCGGAACAGGTAACGCGGCGTCGGGAGGCGCTGTGGCGTCCCGAGGCTCTGGTGCTGAGAATAAACTCAAAGCACTTACCTTGTTCCGCGCACCCGGCAGGGGGCGGGTTCGTGACTGAGGAGGAGGTCTGATGCTGGCGTCCTCTGGACTCGTCTGAACCGGCTGGCCGGGGAACAGTCGTGGGGCTGAGGGCGGAAGCACCGCATCCTGGGCGCCGAGACTGTTGAGGCCTGAAAGCAAAGTGCCGTGAGAACGGCATTTGCGGGCCATGTGACCCAGAGGTAAAGAAAATAGCTCTTTTATTGAGAATTTGGGTGGTGCGGCAAATGAAAAAACAAAAGATCTCCTCCCGGCCCTCCACCGGGGGACGGAGTGGTCTTATCACCTCCGGAGCTAACTTCTCATCCTCTGGGTCCGCTGTCTCAGGGACGCTTGGGAGCCTTCCGGGTCCTCGAAGGGGTCCGTGAGGCAGGGGGCGTACGCTTCCTGCGGTTTGCTCGACGCGGGGCTGAAAGCTGGGCCCAGGTTGGGGCGGAGCAGAAGGTCTTCTGGCCGCGGGAGGACGCCCTCGGCGAGCAGGTGGGGCCTGGGCCGTGGCGGCAAGCTTGCGGCGCGGCATGATGTGCAAAATGGCCTCCGTCTGCTTCTTCAACATGGAGAACTGCTGGGCAAAGTCCTCAACGGTGTCGCCGAAGAGGCCAAACTGGGAGACAGGGGCGTTGAGGAAGCGAGTCTTGTCAGCTTCACGCATCTCAACCAAGTCCAGCCATTGCTGACGTTCCTGGACCACCAGAGTGGCCATCACCTGCCCGAGTGCCTGCGCTGTGACCTTCGTCGCTCTCAGGGCGAGCGCAGTTCCTGCAGCGTGTGGGGATCAGGGCCACCCCCGTGCATGTTGCGAAGTGCCTTGGCTTGGTGGACCTGCAGGAGAGCCATGGCATGCAGGGCGGAAGCGGCGCGTCCAGTAGCGCTGTAGGCCTTCGCGGTGAGCGAGGATGTTGCTCTACAGGACCGGGAAGGGAGTACAGGGCGGCCCCACCAGGTGGTAGTGCTTCCGGGGCATAAGTGGAGCGCAACAGCTCTATCCACCTGGGGGATCTCCGTGTATCCGTGGCGCGCTCCGCCGTCGAGGGTGGCGAGGGCAGATGAGCAGGTGGCGGTGCGACAAGTGGAGAGGGGTGCTCTCCACGAAGACGTCAGCTCATCATGCACCTCCGGGAAGAAAGGAACCGGGGGGGCGAGGCTGTGAGTGGCGCCCCACGCCCAAGAACCAATCGTCCAGCCGTGATGGCTGTGGGAAGGATGGAGGGTTCCAATCCAGGCCCACGCTGTTGGCTACCCGGGAAAGCATATCGGACATCTGTGCGTCGGCCTCCTCCTGGGCGTGCAAGCCCGAAAGCGGCAGCCCAGAGGAGCCCTCAGCATCAGAGCCCACGCCCTCCGATGTCGCGGCGAACTCATCTGCAGAGGGTAGGCAGACTGGCTGTGAGGCGAGTCGCCGCCGCCTCGAGCGGGGACGGGAGTCAACGAGCGTGCCGGGGTGCGGGTGGTCCGAGGGGACGTACCCGGCGGAGCTGCACCCGCTGCCATCCCCGAATCGCCTCCATCGCCAGCCGCATCGTCCTCAATCCCGTGGGAAGAAGGAGCGACGGGGGGGCGGCTGGAGTGGCTTGCTTACGGTTGTAAGCAAGCCGCGATCGCTAACGTTGTCATGGTCATGTTCTCGCAATGAGAACATGAACCATCCACAAACGCAGCCTCAGTGTGATCACTACCCAGACACACGAGACAACGCCTGTGGCCGCCGGAAGCGGAGAGTACTCTACCGCGATCCAGGAACAACACAGGGGCGGAAAGGCATCTTTATAAAGACGCCGTCCTTAAAAGGACGTTCAACGCCGCTGTGTTTTTTGCTCTTTTAGAGGAAATTACTCTTTTAAATAAAATCACTCTTTTATGAATGAAAGAACTCGTGAGAGATCTTTCTTATCTGCAACTGTCGATGCGCTCAGGGGCAGGAAGTGCACAGCCGTGCAAACAGGAGAAAGCCGCTGTTGTGCGCCAGAGGATAGCAGGAACTCGGTGTGTAAAACACAGCGGTCTGCAAACACGACCATCGGCTCCGAAGAAATTTTCTGAATGAACTCCCGTATTTGCGCCGCTTAAATACCCGTATGTCCGGGGGCGGGACATGCAAATACTGGTTGCCAACTCTCATTGGCCTTTTTTCATAGTTCAGAGGTGAATATCGGCGCTCAAGAGAGACCCCTAGTGTCGCTTCTCTGACACAACGTGGAGAGAGCGACAGAAGGGGAACTGCAATTCATCAGCAATATACTCTAATGCAAAAGGCAAAATAAACATTTTACAAAATTGAGTTATAACTGAAATCGGGTCTCTTGGATTATGATCTGTGTTGTGTCAGATGGGTTTGGCTCAACTATGCTCATATTCCAACAAACAGAGTGTGACAATTGTCTGTACAATTAAAATAAAGTTTGAAGCCATTTTTGTTCCTGTGTTGGCATAGTTACTATGTTTAACATTTGTAATGCAGTGTAGTCACAGTTTCCTTCCATCACCATTAGATGCTCAAATATGTTACTAGTATGAAATGTTTGCTCTGTGAGAGACAAGAGATAAGTTCAGTATTAGCATTATTCTTAATTCTATTTTATTTAATTGTATCTATTGATCTATGATTTTATTATGTATTTGTTTATAGATTATTTTTTAAAGAAATATCAATATAATGATTAACAATATAAATATTTTAATAAATACAAGCAACCATAACAACTAATAAATAGCATTCATTATATTCAATTAAATTGCATTTGTGGTAAACAAAAGCCAGCAATGCACACATTTCCTAGATAATAAACCAATTATATGGAAAAAATACAATAAATAACAACAACTAATAAAAATGTCATAACAACAATAATAACTTTTAATTAAAATGTGCTTAATTTATTTAGAAATCAGTAATTAACTCAGTAATGCTTCAGTGTATGGTACTCCTCAAAACATGGGGCAACACACAAGGGAGTGTTGCATGGCACACACATGAATTTGGTGAGGCGCCTCTGCTTTGTCCTGCGAGTGCTGGATAGGCAGGCCTTGCAGTGCCGCCTGGTCCTGCTGCCCTGGGAAGTTTAGTTGGTATGAACTGGCGAAATGCCAGCCTACCTTTGAATTTCATCGACGACTCATCAACACACAGATCATCCCTGTAGGGCACAAAGATGTTACGAAATGATGACGTGAAAGCAGTGAAAATGTTTCGGATTTTTTGCAGGGGTAGTTGATGTTTGCCATCGCATTGTTGGAGAAGTGAAGGCAGCGGTGGAGCATAAGGAAGCGGTCCTGTGAAAACAAAGTCCCCAAAAAATGGTGTCAGGAGCATGGGATCTGTACTCCAATAATCACGAAGTGAGTTTTTTTTTTCACAAATTCCATTAGCAGCACTGCCACCAGGAATGTGTACATTTCATGAGCATTTGTTGAAACCCACTTTGCAATCTTGCCTTTCACATCAGGTGGTGTTTTCTTCTGCAGCTCTGAGGCATAGCAGTTTGTTTCATTAACAATTTCCTCAATTAGCTCCTCAGTAAGGAACGTCTTAAAACACTGGACTTCATTGGGTGATTCTGGAGGGTTTTACACGCCACAAGTCCGGTCATCAAATGCAACCCCATGTTCAGGATGGGTAAAATTACTGGTAGAACTCCAGCAGGAAGAGCTTACCTCCTCCACCTCCCTTGGTGTTGTGTTTACAGGTGTAGTAGCAGTTGCTGAGGCATTTTCATCCTCAGGATCAAGGGCTTGGAGTTTGGGGGGTATCTCCTCATCTGTGTCACTTCCCTCATTGTCAAAACTTCCCTCTTCCTCATCAGTATTAAAAAATATTTATCTGATCTCCTCATCTGTAATTTGTTTTCTTTTTAAAGACATAGTTTTCTGTGGCAATTGTGTAAATAAAACTGTAAATATATCTTGTGTGTGTGTGTGTGTGTGTGTGTGTGTGTGTGTTTGAGATGACGAGCTCCGATACGAGTCTGAGGTAAATGTGACGTCACTGGGGGGGACTAGTGATGGGCTATGGTCATAGCCATTATGTTTTTTTTTTAAAGTGCAGGGATGTCTGAAAAAAATTATATATATTTACACAGATTCACAATTAAAAATAATTAACAGCATATGTTTCATGTGAATAAAACTTTACGTTTGAAATTTGATAGTTTTTCTCGCTGTTGTCATAGACATGAGGAGTGTGTAGATATGCGCTGGAAAATTGTATTCCAATACTTCTGTTTATTTGACTACAATAAAAATGAAAGACTGTTCGAGCAGCTGTTTTAGACATAAATGACAAGCATTTTATCAGTCACTCTTTCTATAGCAACGCCAGCTATCTTCTTCTTCGTCCATCAAAGTTGATGATGACCATGGCACGTTTGTCATTTTGTTGGGTTTTGATGAGTGCGCAGATGGCTGAAGAGACCAATCCGAGCCCGCAATTCCCTGTGACACACTGGACAGGTCAGGAGGGATGTAGAACTCTGAGGTACAGCGACATGTCCTTCCTTGGTAGATTTGCGCTGCTGCCTCTTCAAGATAGCACAGGAGCTTCTCCTGCTCTCACAGAGGATTGCACCGTCCTGGATTTTTCTTCTCCAGACAGATCGGTCCTGTGCTAGGGAGTCCCAACTTTTCAGGTCGAGTCCAAAACTCTTCAAGGAAACTTTAAGAGTGTCCTTGTAGCGCTTTTTGGGGCCACCTTGTGCTCGCTTGCCTTTTTTCAGCTCGCCAAAGAAGACTTGTTTTGGAAGTCTCACGTAAGACATTCTAGTCACGTGACCAGTCCATCTAAGCTGTTCCTTCGCAAGCATGGTGTAGATGCTGGGGATGTTTGCCTTGCTGAGGACTTCCGTGTCAGGAATTCTGTCTTGCCACTTGATCCTCAGCAGTTTCCTCAGACAGCTCAAATGGATATGATTCAATTGTTTGGCATGGCGCTGGTAGACTGTCCAGGCTTCACACCCATACAGAAGAGTTGGCAAAACAACAGCCCGGTAGACCTTCAGTTTTGTCTCCTGCTTGATGCCAGTCCTTTCCCATACCGAGTCACGTAGACATCCAAAGGCTGCACAGGCCTTGACAATCCTGATGTTAACTTCATCATCTATGTGCACAGCACGAGACAGTGTACTACCGAGGTAGATAAACTTGTCAACGGCTGAAAGCTTTTGCCCATTCACAAAGATGGTTGGCTCAGTATAGGGTTTCCAGGAGTAGGTTGGTATAAGACTTTAGTCTTCTTTGTGCTGATTGTTAGGCCGAAGTTGTTGCAAGCTGAGGAAAGGTGGTCCATACTGTCCTGTAGCTCTTTATTTGAGCCAGCAGCCAGAACACAGTCATCAGCAAACATGAGTTCTCGAACAGTGACTTCCTCCACTCTAGTTTTGGCTTGCATCCTCCGCAGATTGAATAGCCCACCATCAAAATGGAAGATAAAGTTAACCCCAGTGTAGTAATTCTGGAATGAGTCTCGCAGCATTGCAGAAAACACCATGCTGAAGAGCGTTGGCGCTAAAACGCAGCCTTGCTTCACCCCGTTTGAGATTGGGAACGGATCAGAGAGTTCTTGCTGATGTCTGATGCTGGCCATCATGCCATCATGGAGATTGCGCACAATGACGATGAACTTGTCGGGACACCCATACTTGGCCATGATTTTCCATAGGCCCTCCCGGCTGACTGTGTCGAATGCTTTTGTTAGATCAACGAAAGCCATATATAGATCAACATTTTGTTCTTGGCATTTCTCCTGTAACTGCCGAGCAGTAAATACCATGTCAGTGGTTCCGCGGTCTTTTCTGAAACCACACTGACTCTCAGGTAGCAGACCCTGGTCTAGATGGACAATTAGGCGGTTCAGAAGGATTCTTGCCAAGATTTTGCCAGCAACTGATAGTATGGAGATGCCTCTATGGTTGTCACAGTCCTGCGGATTACCTTTCCTTTTATATAAATTGATTATAGTAGTATCCTTGAACTCCTTGGGAACGGCTTCTAATTTCCACATAGCCTGGAAGAGGTCGGTCAGTTTCTCGACTAAGCGAGGCCCTCCAGCCTTGTAGACTTCTGCTGGAATGGCATCAGACCCTGGAGCTCTGCCTGATGAAAGAAGTGTTATTGCTTTGCTGGTTTCCTCAGTGGATGGTAGACCAGCCAAGGACTGGTTTATTTCAACTTGAGGCAATCTCGCAATTGCCTCCTCATTTATGCATGATGGGCGATTTGAGGACCGCACTGTAGTGTTCGACCCACCTTTCAAGTATTTTGTCCTTCTCTGTAAGGAGTGTTGTTCCATCTAGGTTCAGGAGAGATGGAGTTCCTGAGTGTTGCGGACCATAGACCTGCTTGAGTGCATAATAGAGGCACTTGGTGTTGTTACTGTCAGCGAAAGATTGAATCTCCTCAGCTTTTGCGCACAGCCAGGCATCTTGCATGACTCTGAGTCTCTGCTGAACAATCCTGCGAATGTTGAGAGAGGCAATTTTCTTTAAACTTGAGCTGAGCTATACAGCAACGCAAAAGCAGATTTGGTGAGTTTATCATCTAGTTTGATGCTGTAATACGTGGTGTGTGGATATGGACAGTAAACTTATATCGTAATTATTCTATGTTTGTTTGAATGCATACAATGTAAAATAAACATTTTCATGTGATTTGAAAAGACTGTTCGAGCAGCTGTTTATACATTATGTGCTATGTTGCAACTAAACCATACGGCAGCTGATATGTTGAATTTCAGTTAGTTTTGCACGGTTATACATTGTGTAAATTTGTAGTCTTGTGTTAGTTTGAATGCCTGTAACAAACATGTGGTTGAAAAGACAGTTTATGCAGCCTTTTTAGGCATGTAAATGGCATTGCTTAGCCAATCCCCCTCTGTAGCAGTAGCAGCTAAACAGCAGGAATGCAGATTACAATTTTTAAATTTGCCAGTTGATGACGTCAGACACGAACGTTCTAATCAAACCAATTTGATGGTACTCCCCAGGGACCACTCTGGAATGATCAAACCAGTGTGATGGTACGTGCGAAAGGGTTAAGGGGAAATCACGCCTTAAGTCCCACACTTAACGGAAAAACTTAAGGTGCTTTATGCAACCGGGCACAGTCCCCTAAGGCAGATAAGGTTTACGCGCCATGCACTTCATAACCTTTCTATGTGGTTCCTCATTAAGCATGAGGAAGTTTTCAGATATCCATAATTTACCTTCCTCGCGACAGGAGATGAGATTACTGATGGAACAACAATCGTTAGACCTGACAGGGAGGTAAAATTGTGTGTCATCAGCATAACAATGATAGGCTACACTGTACTTCTGAAAGATAGAGCCTAAAGGAAGCATATAAAGAGAAAAAAGCAGAGGACCCATCATGGAGCCTTGTGGAATGCCACATGTGAGCAGTGTTGGGGAAGAGAAGTGATTATAAATACTGATAGAAAAAGTTATTTCCTTAAGATATGAGGAAAACCACTTTAATGCAACTCCCTGGATGCCAACCACCTTCTCAAGACGATGTAAAATAATGGAGTGATCGATCGTGTCAAATGCTGCACTAAGGTCTAGAAGGATTAAAATGGTGCGTTGCCAGAATCTAGGGAGACTAAAATATCATTGGTCACCTTTAATTGTGCAGTCTCAGTACTATGCCGTGACCTAAAGCCTGATTGAAATTTGTCAAATATGTTGAAGGTGGTTAGATAAGAATAGAGCTGCGAAAAGAAAACACCTTTTCCAAGATTTTGGACAGAAAAGGCAATTTTGAAATAGGCCTATATTGCTTTAAGGAATCACAAAACATTTCAAATGAAACCTGATCTAAAATGGCATTGCAAGCTGTGTTAAAGACTTCAACCAACTGTGAGGTGTCTGAAGTACAAGTAATGACATCAGTAATATGAGACCTCTGAAAACGGCATAACTGTGGAAGAATGAATTGCACGAGTGAGGTGCCGGCGCACAGGGGGTAGAGGTACAGAATGTGGCTGCACAGACTCAAATAAAACAAAACTATGGTCAGAGAGTCCAGAAGCTACTACAAGATTAGTCACATGAAGACCAGATGTTAATACCAGATCAAGAGTATGACCCTTTACATGAGTAGAGCGTGAAACTAACTGTGTGAGATTAAAAGAAATCACCATACATAAAAAATACCTGACTAGAGGTTGTGTTTCGCAGCACACACGAATATTAAAATCTCCCAGAATTAACAGCATGTCAAAACGAGGTACCAGAGATGATAAGAGTTCTGAAAATTCACAAATAAAATCCTTATTATATTTAGGAGGTCTATACACTAAAGCCCCAACATCAACTGTCTCGAGTTTATGGCTGTATTTCTGGCCCTGAAATACTTCCTCCAGTATCTGAGTGGTTGCCATGTCCTGGAACGGGTGGACAATACACCAGTAGTCTCTTACATAAACCATCAAGGAGGTCTACGTTCACGCCAGCTGAACAGACTGGCATGGCAGATTCTCCATTGGGCCCAGGGCAAGCTCCTGTCAATCAGAGCAGTTTATATCCCTGGATGCCTGAATGTGGGAGCAGATTTACTGTCCAGACAGAAAATACCGACGGGGGAGTGGAAACTCCACCCCGAGGTAGTCAAACAAATATGGTTGAAATTTTACAGAGGAGAAGTGGACCTCTTCGTCTCTCAACAGACAGTGCAATGTCCCCTCTACATCTCTCTGAATCACCCATGGCCCAGAATGGCCCAGAATGCGACTGTATGCGTTTCCTCTGGTTTCTCTGCTCCCGGGAGTCTTGGCCAGAGTTCGCCAGCAAGGGTCTTGCCTCTTTCTGATAGCGCCGCGCTGGCCGAACAGGGTATTGTTCTCGGAGATAATGTCTCTCCTCGATGGCTCGCCTTGGGACAATATTTCACCCCTGGTCGGAGTTGTGGAACCTTCATGTTTGGCCCCTGAAGGGTACCAGCTGAGGGACACTGGGCTATCGAGACCATTCTAAGTGCTATGTCTACCTCTACTAGAAGAAGTTATGCCAACAAATGGGGTGTCTTTGAAAGATAATGCATATCCGGTTAACTGCCAGATTGCTTCATTTCTGGACTTTCTGCAGGAAAAATTATCAGCAGGCACATGCCCCATCACTCTCAGGGTTTATGTGGCCGCTCTATTGGCTTGCCAGGCCTTGATTGATGGGTAGCTATTGGGGAAACATCCTCTGCTCGCTCCCTTCGTTCATGGAGCCATGCGATTGAGACCTCCTGCTAGGACCAGGATCCCTTCATGGGACTTAGAGATAGTCCTTTAGGGTCTGGTTGAGACCCCCTTTGAACCTCTAGAGTCAGCTTCTGATAAACTTCTGACTCTCAAGATGGTTTTTCTTTTGGTGATTACTTCTCTAAAAAGAATTGGGGATCAGCAGGCTCTGTCTGTCTTGCCATCCTTCTTTGATTTTGCCCCAGGAATGGCTAAAGCAATATTGCACCCTCATCCTGACTACCTGCCTAAGGTTCCTTTCTCGACCTTACATCCAGCTACTCTCGAAGCCTTCTGCTCCCCGCCGTTTACAACGCCGGACCAGGAAAGTGTCCAGTCCATGCCCTTCAGGCTTATGTCCACCGCACTAGTCAGTGGCGTAAGTCAAGGCAACTATTCGTTTGTCATGGGGGCTGTAACAAGGGGCAGCCACCACCAAGCAAACAATATCACATTGGGTGTGGATGCTATTGCCCTGGCCTACGAGGTGCGCGGTTAAGCTTCACCAGTAGCTATCAAGGCTCACTCTACCAGAGGGGTCGCCTCTTCTAAATCTTTGGCAAGAGGTGTCCCTCTGCAACATGTTTGTAATGCGCAGGCTAGTCCTCTCCACACACATTCATAATATTTTATAGTTTGGATTTTCATGCCATTCCGGGCTCTTATGTCCTTGAATCAATATCACAAGCTCTTGTCTGAGACCTCTCGCGCTCTTGTGAGCACAATGCCACAACCGTAAAGGGTCCAGACATCCGCAGTGCAGCGGCGTGAGTATTCTCATTCCCAAAGCGCTAAATTAGTGCAGCATCAAAGTGTAGCTTTTTGATAGGGAATGTCTTGGGTTACTAAGCTGCAACCCCTGTTCCCTGATAAAAGTGTAACGAGAAGCTGCGCTTCATTGCCACACTGAGGATGCACCAGGACTGCTCTTCAGACAAAATACCTGACGATGCTCCTGTGGCGCATCTATTTATAGCCTCTGTACCAGCGCATCCTGATGATGTCACTGGTGGATGCTATAAATTCTAGTCAATTTCATTGACGTGTTGCACACATATTCACAGCTGGTCACTCCAAGACATTCCCAAAGCGCTAAATCAGCGCAGCATCTTGTTCTGCTTTTATCAGGGAACAGGGGTTACAGCTAAGTAACCCGAGACGTTATGTTTGCAGATTCTGAAGACCAGATCAACAGAGTCAGACAAAGAAGTATTGTGTGAAGTATCGTGTATTGTGGGGACTTGATGTCTAATGAAGAAGGTGTTGTCTTTGGGAGGTCAGTGTTGGTTGTAAAAAAGTTTTAACGCATCAAAATAAAATTAACAAATGAAAAAAGCATTCAATAAAAAAAAAATTAACAAACCAAAAAAGCATTAAATAAAAAAATACATTACCAAACGAAAAAAGCATTAAATTAAAAAAATGTATTACCAAATCAAAAAAATATATATTTTTAGACCTATATATGCCTTTTCTTTACAAACATAAATTAGCTTTCCCAGTTCTGCAGAGGAAAACATTCAGCTGAATGACATTCTCAGAATGTTCTGCAAGACTATAAACTATCAGAACTATTTGTTCAATGCTGAGTTCACTTTCAGAAAACAAGCTTTTGAATATTTTAAAATTTTTAAATACTTTAAATCTAACCATCTTTACCTCAGATCACATTTACTGCTTCTTCAGATAATGTAAATTTGCATTATGAAGCTAAAATAAATTTTAGATGATAATCAAGTTCAGTATGTCATTAAAACTTGCTGGATAAAATGAGGAACTAACGCAGTTGTGATGGCGATGCTTTTGATTAGATGATTGTTCAAAATATTGAATATCAGGAATGTATCATTTGTAAACCCTGATATAACACTGCATAATTTTTTTTTCTGTGCACACTTTAAAATAATAAAACACATCGATTGATGGTCCTTATACTGAGACAGAAAGTTTCCCCCGGAACCGGTGCCAACCTGCGATATGCGCAACATGAGGACCAATATTACAGTCCTATAAGCTCCCTTTTGATTACAATTCCTCCTCTTCTGATTGTTTTATTTGTTAATTAACATGACAGTAAGCTGACTAATTTCAATGAATGGTATCAATAATCTCCCCATTTTACCCAAACTTCAGAGGAAAAAAATAAGGGACATCTGGGAGCCGAATTAGCGATAAACACACATTTCTGAATGGAAACGGCTTCAGGGCAGATTTCTTTTGCGCTAAAACAAAACCTATGCGACATAAGTGTTTTTTTAGGCATGACGTCATCACGCACACCCTTTTTATCGATAAAAGGCCATTTGAATTTTTCACATTTTCACTTTGTCGATAACAAAATAGCGTGCAAAGGTGGATGGAAACTTGGCTACTGTGTTTTAAGTCTTTGTATATTTTAATATTGTTAGATTTAGAATATTTAACATTTTCCTTTTAATAAAGACATTTAAACCCAATTATTGTCTCAGCATTTATATTGTGTCAATGTTGATTAAAGGCCTGTAATAAGAGGTATAAGCTAAAGACTAATTGGGTTTTGGGTGGGCAAAATTTTAAGTTTATCCAATAAAATCTAAGCCAATGTTCACAGCGGCCCAATAGCTGTCACAATTTAGGGATGTACTAAATAAATTGTAACCAATAAAATAATTGCCAGTGTATGCAGTGACCCAGTAGCAGTCAAGATTTGGGGCTAGGTTAAGTTTAAGGGCAGTGAATGCAGTTGGAGATAAATATCCAGAATGTGAGAAATGCAAATGTGACTCAGGTAATCAGATTTACTGTATACAGGCCTGTGGAACACTCCCGGCACATACTTTTCAGAATACGTCCGAAATTCAGCAGTTTATACTGTAGTCTACTGGTCCGGATACAGCTCTTTTCATGCAGTGTCGGTTGAAGCACCCAATATCACCTTGGACTGTATTACGTTTGTGTATTCATAACATTTCAAGGACTGAGCTGGCCTGGTGCATCAAGAAAAACTTGTCTGTAGTGCTGTGGGCTTTCTTTATCTGGTTGTCTGGCATTTGTCAGATCCTGAAAAAGTTCAGTTACATTCTTATCTCTGATATGTGATCCCAGAGTGAGGTTAGCTCTCTGTCCCTCAGTGTCAACAACAACCACAACAACCGCCATTCACCACTAAGTGGTGGTGACGTCACTGCGACGCTTGTGCCAGGCTATGTGCACGTTTAGGCCATGTGAAGTGTCAAACACCTGCTGTCAGGAGGTCACGGGACAGATCCAACAGGTGACAAGGGTCAACTGACTGAGATGACTGGCTGATGCACCACCTGTGCCCCCTACTGTGCCAACTTGCTGTGCTTTAGCCACCTGGCGCTCTGCTCATTGTTGTGAGCATCGCTCCTCTGCCCTCCGTTGTTGTTGGAAGGTGAATGCCTCCAACTGGCCAGTAGCGTCCTTCACAAGCCTCCTCCAAAGAGGCCAATCTTGACACTGCTGGTACCAGTCATCGGCAAGTCCACTCAATTCCACATCCTCCTGTACCACATCACTCCATCTTTTCTCCAGCCCGTGCCACGCCCACTTAGCCCCCTCTATCCGGCCGAACCAAAGCTGTTTAGGCATGTGGTGGACGGGCATGAGGGCTACATGACCCAGCCAACGCAACCTTGCCTGCCGGAGGAGCTCACCGATGGGACTTTGTCCACATCTTTCAAAGATTTGTGAGCTCCTCACACAATCCAGCCTGGTTAAACCCAGGATGGATCTTAGACAGGCCAGCCTAAATGTTTCTAACCGGCGAAGATGTTCCATTAGGGGTCCACGTTTTGCAAGCATAGACAAGGGAGGGAAAGACTGTGGCCGAAAATACCTGAAGCTTCATGCGGAGTGACAAACCGGGTAGCTTCCACACAGCGTTACGCAACCGATGAAAAGTTAATTCCACTCGACTGATTTGGAGTGAGACCTCTGCTGTCAAACCGGAGCTGGTCATAAGTACACTGCCCAGGTATGAAAAACACTCCACTCTCTCCACAACTGCCCCATCACCAATTGGGAGCTGTGGGGGTGGAGTGTCCGATGGTACATAATACCCAGGCAGGTGCTTAGTTTTGGTTGGGCTGATGGTAAGGCCCCATCTCTTAGTGGCAAGCTCCAGGTTCATCAGCAGTGCCTCCAACTCCTCCTCTGAGTGAGCAGCAATCACCAGATCATCAGCATACATAATATGGTTGATCAATAGGGAGCCATCCCTTGAACGCACGCGATCAACCTCCCATTATATCTGTACCAGATGGAAATTCCTCTGGTACAGCCATCGAAGGCTTCACAAACCACGTGGTTGAAATAGATATAAAATAATGTGGCAGCCAGTGGACATCCCTGTTGCACTCCAAGGTGAAAAGGGAATGGCTCCGACTCCCGGCCACGTCGTTTTACCCGGGCCTGCTCGCCATCGTGAAGGTCCTTAATGATTGTGAGCAGCAGGTCTGGGACTCTGAAAGCTCGAAGAACAACCCAGAGCCCAGGCCTACTGATGGTATCATAGGCCTTGACCAGGTCAATAAAGCAGAGATGTAGGTCTTGCTGGAATTCCCTACACCTTTGCTGTAGCAGATGGACAGAGAATATGGCATCTGTGCAAGACCGCCCTTTCCTGAAACCACATTGGGGCTCCACAAGCCTCTCCTCAGCGTGCCTGGCAAGGCGATGTTGAATAATCCTTGCCAGGACCTTTCCTGGGAAACACTGAGGAGTGAGATGCCCCTATAGTTGTTACAATCCGTTGTTTCCTTTTTAAAGAGAGGGACCACCAGGGCATCCTTCCAATCCTGCGGAACCCGCCCAGTGGTCCAGACTGTTGTTATGATGTCATGTAGGGCAGTCTGTGCACAAATGCCACCCTCCCTCAGCATTTCGCTTGGGAGATCATCTCTGCCCGGTGCCTTTCCTGGTCTCAGCCTCCGGATCACCTTCAGTACTTCCTCCAAAGATGGCACCTCAGCCAGCCACCGGCGGACCAGCTTTTTAAAGAGAGGGACCACCAGGGCATCCTTCCGATCCTGCGGAACCTGCCCAGTGGTCCAGACTGTTATTATGATGTCACGTAGGGCAGTCTGTGCACAAATGCCACCCTCCCTCAGTATTTCACTTGGGAGATCATCTCTGCCTTTCCTGGTCTCAGGCTCCGGATCACCTTCAGTACTTCCTCCAAAGATGGCACCTCAGCCAGCCACCCACAGGGAGTGACTTCTTCCTCCAATAGTTGAGGCACCACAGCCCCAGCAGGGTAATCCCCACTTTGTCCCACAATGTTTTCCAGGCTGAGGGACTTCCCCTCCCCCAGGACCTCACAGAAATGCTCAGAAAATCTGCAAACCTGTTCCTGGGGGTCGGAAATTGGATCACCGTTCTTTCCCCTAATGATGGTTATAGGTGTCGCGCTGCTAGTAACTTTTTTGATAGAATTAAAGAGCGATTTGTGATCGTGGGCCATTGAGGCAGACTCCATTTCCTCAGCAACCCACGACAACCAACCATCCTTGCAGTGCCTCACAGCTCTCCGAACCTCCAAGCGAAGGCTGCGGTAAGCCTCCTCATTCTCTGACGTGTGATGCTGTAGATGATGAGACTCACACACATGCATACACACACACACACATAGAAGGATATACTGACAACCACGTTAATCGCACACACAAAGTTACGAATGGGACTAGTGGTAGCGTATGAACCCCTAGACGAACGACATACAGGTAGGTGGAATATGACTGTTTACTTGATTGAGCTCACCGAGAGCCCCTGATCGCGACAATTGAGAGCACTTGTCTGAGAAATGTATGTATTGGGGTTGACGTTGGAATGTAGCTTTTGTTGTGTTTCATGTTGGCAGTTGTGCACTAGTAGAATGAGGGTGCATGTTGAAATTGTCATGTTGCAGTGGTAAAACAATAGCATTGTTCATGTATAAATATATATAATAAATTCTGTTATTTCTGTTTAGGTATCGCAAGAGAGGCGAGGATGCTAAGGAAACAGAAGAAAATTACTGGGACATGGACTTGGAATGGAAATGTGTGGATCAGGGAACAAGATGGTTTAGCGAAGGTCATCAAAACTATGAAGGAACTTGAGAAGTATAAGAATCGACATTCACAGAGGGAGTGATGGAGTCTCCAGCTTGGACGGACGGACAATGGAGAAATCAGGTTGGATATACTTGGACATATATTGAATAATGGACGTAGACACTAACAATTATAAAATTTATGATCTAGAAAATTATATTGAACATGACTTGCTAACTCATGAAGAAAATGTATGCAATTATTATACTTATTATAATGTACAACAATATAATGTTGAAATCAGCAAGGTGCTTAATGAAGCATTATCCATCATACATTTTAATAGTCTTTGGGAAGTTTAAAAGGTAATTTAGTAAAAATAAAAGAACTACTTTGTCAGTTAGATAAAAACTTCAAAGTGATTGCTATAACTGAAAGCTGGTTGAAGGAATCTGATATCAATGACGTTATGATTGAAGGATATAATATGTTTTATGTCAACAGAGTAACTAAAAAGGGAGGGGTGTGGCCCTCTATATCGATTATCATTTAAAATGTAAAATTATTGAACAAAAAACAACTGCTGTGGAAAATTTGATGGAATTGCTTACTGTAGAAATAACAAATGAAATTGGCAAAAATATGTTGATTAGTTGTGTGTATAGAGCACCAGGGTCTAATTTGCGATTAGGGTGTTTTGATGTCTTGATGAGGAAAAGAGACGGCTGCATGAGACAGCTCAAAAGAACTGGAACTGTAAATGATTTTGTGTTGATAGGGGGCAGACATTATAAGTTTTTACTTCTTTCTGCTCCTTTTCATTCATGATAAATGCTGTCGTTGTATTTGTTTTAAATGAATGAAATAAATAAAAAAATACAAAAAATATATATATTTTAGTATATACATATGCATGTGTACACTTGTTATTTACTACTCATGTTATGGAAAGTGCAGACGTTTCCAATGTTTGTTTTTGTTTTGTTATGAAATATGAGATATTGTTAATTGTTAAGATGATGTCTCGTAGTCTCAGTATTAAGCTGAAGTGCTCAGGGAAAGACGTTAACTTTGTCTGTCTCTTTTATTGTTCATCAGGTACACAGTGTTCCACTACCTGTGTGCCCTTGCTGCTGGCCCAGATTCTCCTAGGTCTGACGCCGGTATCATTCACATTAGCTATTTTAGCTTTAGCTAAATCCAGTTTATTGGATGTGACATTTTGTCACTAAACTATTGTGTGTTTGCATGGATAGCTAACAGCTTGGTGCAGGTTAGCAGAGTGCGCTAGTGTGTTTTCAAATGGTGAGCTACTAGGAATTTTGGTAGTGCTAGTTAGCCAGTTTAGCATGTGTTGCATGAATATTGCATGTTTGTTTTATAATACTTGTTACATTAATAAGCAGGCTTTATTTTTGTGTTTGAGTGAATAAGTCTGAAATCAAGAATTGAGAGATTTGATCCAAGACTGTTTTTCGGTCTTATTTCAATAAGGCTCCATATGTTAACATTAGTTAATGCAGTATGTATCATGAATGAACAATGAACTATGTGCATGTGTGTGATATGTCTATATTTGACATATACTGTACTCCATTTCTGCTAGGAGTGCCTTGTTCTCCTCTTGGAAGTGTCTCCAAGGCTTCTGTCTAGTAACATACATTTTTGGTTGATTTAGAATTGGCATTCAGGGGGTTGCTAGTGTGGTAATAGAAGGAAGGAAATAGAGAGATAACTTTCAAAGATAATTCCAGCGGTTCTCCTGCTCCAGGCGGACGGCCAGGAAGCCCTCCCCTCTCGCAGTTGGCGGACTCATACCCCACCGCATTTCAGTGGCTGGTAGGGGGCTCCAGGCGGTCAGTTAGGAGCCCCTTCTCCCTTCGCGGTCTGCGGCCACGAGGACTCTACTAAGGCACATCCCTCCTACTTCCTGGATTTCGGCAGCAGTGTAAAGGTATTAATGGAAAGGAGGAGGCAAGAACCGGCTTGACAATATTAATAATATTTTAATTAAAGAACTTAAACAAAAAGACAAACACACAAAGGTGTTGGGCAGCTGCCCATAAATCTCTCTCTCTCTGTCCCACTTCAGTGTCCACTCAGCCTTTATACCTCTCTGAGTCTTGATTAGCCTGATTAGAGGCCGGGTGTGTAGCATCACGACCCGGCCTCGCCCTCCGCCCTGTCACATTCATATAAAGCATAATTATTTCCAGCAATGTTTTCCAGCAAAGTGAAAATACACAGTAAATATAAGGTTTATCAGGGAAAAAAAGGCCTATAGTTCTCATAAGTAGTTATTGTGTTTAACAGTGTGCTGTTTCATGATAAATCACTCAAATCTTAAAAATGGAATATCAGATGAAAATGGAGACTCTAATCCTTTGACTCAAATAGGTTTCAATGTAAAAACTTTGTTGGTGTTTCTCCCAAAGACAAACTCTTCTGAGGTCAGTGCCATGTTGTTTTGTCACATGACTCTGTACATCAAAAGTTTAACACTTTACTGACAGAGTGTTCTGAACTGAAAACAGTTCACGGTTAAAATAGGCATGGAGTATTGGGCAGAGGCAGGGCCCAGTGGCCTGGAAGGCTACCTCAGGGCAGAGGTGGGGTTCTGCGGCCTGAAAGGCTGCCTCTACAGCGGAGCTCGTGGCAGGCGTGGGCACTGGAAATGAAATAAGACAGACCGAAGAGATTGACGTGAGTGCATGCCTCCAAGATGCCATACGTGCAATACACTCACACCAATAACAGATAAAACAAGGAGCATGAGTGTCCAGATTCTGACACCAACCGAAAAAACCAGACAGGGAAGTCAGCATCCAGACACCACCCAGACTGACAGAGACGCTGGACCGTGACAGTAACGGAACGCATACAGCGTATTGTATTTAGAATACAAAATATTAGGAATGGTATTCCATTACAGTTACAATATAAATAATTGGTAATCAGAAGTTACATTGAAAAGTATTTTTATTACTGAAGAGATTACTTTGCCTTTTATGTTAAATTACTTTCATTCAATATTAAGTTTACTTAGTTGGTAAACATGTTTCCCCTTCTGTCACTCACTCGACATTGTGTCAAATTAAGTGACACAAGGGGTCTTCCTTGGGAGCCTCGCATACCTTGAGAAAAGGCCAATGTGAAATTGGCAGACAGAATTTGCATGTCCCACCACTGGACATATGGGTATAAAGGAAAGTGGTGTGCGGCTGGGTGCTTCAACAGCGCTTTCACTGCCTAAAAGAGTGTTTTCCCCTCCCAAAAGTGATTGTTTCTCTAAAAGAGTTTGAGGTTTTACTCATAAAAGAGCAATACACAGCAGGCGTTGAACATCCTTTTCAGGATGCATCTTTTTAAAGATTTCTTTCCGCCTCTGTGTATTTCCTGGATGCGGTCGATTACTCTCCATTTCTGACGGTCATAAAAGCTCCCTCGCGTGCCTGGGCAGCGATCACATGCAGGCAGCGATTAATGAATGGTTTATGTTCTCAGTGCGAGAACATAGCCATGGCAACGTTGCTGTCGCTGCTTTCTTTCGAGAGAAAGCCACTTCAGCTGCCCCCTCATCGTTCCTTCTTCCCACGGGATTGAATTCTAGCAGGTGTGTAGCGGTGAAGAAGCAGACGGAGGCGATAGCCCACATCATGTCGCAGCATCGCCAAACCAGCGCACCCCGCCTGCTCACCGAGGGCGCCCCCCTTCGGCTAAACGACAGGTAGCTCCACCTCAACCTGGGCCCAGCTCTCAGCCCCAACGTCGAGCACCTCACAGGTGGCGTACGCCCCCCGTCTCCATTACCCCTTCCAGAACCAGAAAGCTCCAAAGCGCTCCTGAGACAGGCGACCCAGGCAGTCAGACGTTCGCTCCGGAGCTGGTACCAAGACCACTCCGTCCCCCGGTGGAGGGCCGGGAGGAGAATCCTTGTTTAATTTCCCGCACCGCCTTTGGGCTGTGGTACCCACGTTCTCAATTAAAGAGCGATTTCCTCACTCCCTGGGTCATCCAGCCGGTGCGCGCTGTTCTCACGCACCCCAGCCCTAAAACTCTACAGACCCGGCTGGCCAGCGCTGACGAGTTCCGAAGGCGCCTTCTCTCCCATGTTAGCCACTAAGCATCGCTTCCTGGATGTTCTCCTCCCTAGCCTTCTGGACTGCGAATTCAGCAGAGCAATTCGCGTCCAGACCCACTACGAGCCACAGGTGCACTGTACTGGGGTAGGGCTCCACGGGCTTAGTTCCCTCCTTAGGCAAACTGCTTGTGATGTATTTTCCACGGTACAGTCCCCCTGTCGGTGAACCTGCATCTCCCTTGGGCAGTCCCACTGCCCTAGTCGCCGTGCTTGTAGAGCTGGCCCCCATTATGCATGTTACCTCCCCCTAGCTTGGGCAGGATGTGGCCTCCGCAGGGTATTTTCCCCCTGAAAGAATAGGACCGGGAAAGACCACCTTACCCGACGTATTTCATAGCGCTAAGATAGCCCATGTTATGATAGTCAGATCAGAGTCACTGAGTCTCCTTCAGTCAGCCAGTTCTGTGAAAAATGCTTAAAGTCTGGGCTCTGAAAATCATTCAAAGATTATCTCTCGCATAAATGGCAAGGAAAAACAACCAACAATTTTATTTGACTAGTAGCATAGTGGAGTTCTCATGAGAACGTTTCTATTATTTGATAATCTGACCATTTATAGGCCTACTTAACAGTATTTGTAAGCTTCACTATCGTGCATTGTTTGTTTTTGCTAGATTTTCATTTTAAGGAAAATATATAAATGGTCCATTCAGACTTATACATTTAAAAAATTTCTCTCAGGGTAATATACAGAGAAATTATACACCAATATACAGTATTTCCTTAATAGTCACAAGCCCTCCAATGCAACTTGAGTATCTAAAAATATTCAAACACAAATACTGCACTGTTGTCATTCTGCTTCAAAATTAATAGTTGAATTTATCTTTTAAAATGTATTGCAAAGTGCTCTTGATTGATGAACTAATTGAAATATTTTAATCTTTTTGGTAGAAGATCCCCCAAACCCAAATACTTTGGCTTTGTCTCTAGAGCCCCAATGTCCTAATCCTTGCACTGTTTTATAGAGACTGTTTTTTTTTTCTTCTTTTACAAAGTACGTAGTATTACTATCAACTTGGAAGTTTACAATTAGGCCTACTTTTTCAAAAAATGTACATTCCTTATGTCGATACATAGCTATACTGACTACTAACACCATGTAAGTTATTGTCTGGACCTTTGCTGGGAAAGAAATCTAGAGACTGGCACTCTGGGAACTTTAATTGTATACCCCTGTCTTAGACCCTCTCGCCCTGTCCAGTTCCACTGTGGATCTATCCTTGGTGCTGAAAGCACTATTCAGCTCACTATTCAAGCCACTGTAAACAGTAGAGTTGCACGCTCTCTCGTTAAAGACCACATTACTATTGGCCCTCGCTTCAGTGAAGTGTGTGGGAGATATCCAAGCTCTATCAGTACTCTATCCCCTGCAGTATACTGTATGTTATAATACTTAAGACATAAATGATTATAAATCTGACAAAAATTTCTCCACAATTACATATGTAATACAAAAGGCTAGAGATATCTGCTTATAATTTATAAGCAAGGAATTTTTCTCAAGAAGGGAATTCTGGGAATACTTGGGGGCATTGGGGAGCATCCTGCACTGATCTGATGTGACATATCTGTTAACCCTTAAGAGTAATACTACTCTCATGGCCATTGAAAATAATATCACAAATAAGTTGAAATATTGTTTCAACAGGCAGCGTTTATATCTTAAAAATCAAGCGACTAATTTTTTATCCAAAATATACAAGTCAACTTCTCTTCAAATACAAACAAACTTTGTTTCCAACTTTTGACTAATCTACAACATAAAACTAAACTAACACAGAAAAACATGAAGACAGATTTATGAATGAGTTTTGACAGAGAATTAAATTATCAGTAACAGGAAAATGAACTGTATAGTGTCCTTACACCATGCTTTCAGAACCCTCAATATTTTACTTAGTACGCTGTGATTTGAGATGGGTTACTCAAATTATAATAAAGAAACACCAGCACTTTCAGTGGAAGTCTGGAGGTTTGTACTTGCATCAGTTGCGTTGCTTGGTGTGTGAAACTCTTTGAAGTCCTTTGGCTTGTTTCAGTTCAAGGAAACCTTTGTTTCGTATGATGGTCTGGAAGTTCAGAATAAGCTGGGGGCAGATTTTGGCAGAAATCGATTATGGCTGCTGGATTGATTATGGAATGTGATGATAACATTTGGAAATGTAAGCACAGCGTAGTTCTAGGGGGAACACTCGCAGCTGTACATCATTGCACCATTAGTTAGGCAACTCCTAGCCAATTATGTGTAAACCATACCACACCGACTCTGACTCCTCATCCCTGCCTCCTATCTCCAGCAGGATCTGATGGTTCAGAGTACAACCTCTTCGGACCGCCATACTGGACTTACGCAAAAGAGGGACATTACATTCTTGTTTCATATTCATCAAATAAATGGCATCTTAAACTTTACTCTTGTTTGCAAGTCTTTCTGATAGAACTCTAAGTTCCGAAGAGAGCGCGGAAGAGAGAGCACACTGAACGACATCCATGCAGTGCCTCATGGTCTCAAGGGAGTTTCCCTTGGAAATTAACATGATGGTAACATATGAACTCATCTTACTGGAACAGGAGATCTATACTTTTGTGGTTAGGCATGGTCTTTAAGCCTTTCAGTTTGGTCCAACCATGAAAAGGCTCTAAGCCAATAAGAAGTGCTACACCCTCTGTCCTTTCTCAAGGTGATTTATGGTTCTTTGTTTGTGAAGATTTATTTTTCCTGCTTGATAAAGGGCAATGTATTAATCATGAATTTCATATACAGCCCAGGGTTTCATAATAGCAGTACAGTTCAGCCTGTGGCAAGAGGGACACAATGTCTCATTTTCTTCATCAGGGAACGGAGGTTATGACAGTATCCGAGACGTTCCCCTTCTGTCACTTACTTCGACGTTGTGTCGAATAGTGACATTAGGGGTCCCAATATGAAATGCCACATAGGCTGAACGGTCAAGTCAACTGCCGATGCAGGTGTAGGCAAGCTACTATGAGCGTTAGAACAGATGCATACGGGCTGCACAGAGCCTCTCCAGACACCCCAAAACAACGGGTGCTTCCCCATAGCCTTGAGGTGGGGGAAGGAGACGTGTCCAGTATGGGAGCAGGCCACGCCATCCGCAGCCTTTTCTCAAGTCTTTCTCTCAACTTAGAAATTAGAATCAGCTGGGGCCCTAAATGCTCAAAAAATGTGCCGGGGAAGGTGTTCTTTTCAGTTCCTATTCTTTCAGGGGGAAAAGTCCCTGCAGATGCCACACCCTGCCGCTTCTTGAGGGGGAGGGTATGAAAGTGCCGGATATGTCATATGGGCCCACCGGGCCACACATGGGAGAGGTGCGGTGGAAGGTCCGACCCTTCGTGGGGGAGGAGTTTTCTACAAGCACAGCAGCCGGGCAGAGGAGCCCTTCTGCCTGGCTACTCAGGTTCAACATATCCCTCCTTTTCAGTCGGAAAGGGAAAGCTTATTGCACATACTCTGCACAGTGCGAGTGTTGCACATTTACATTGAGCACATTTGCCAGTTTAGGCTGTCGAGTCAGCTCTTTGTATGCTTTGGAAGCTGATCCAAAGCTAGAGCAGTCTCTAAACAGAGGCTGTCTCACTGGATTGTAGATGACAAGTTGGGGTCAAAGCCCACTACACAAGCACTATGGCTTCCTCTTGGCATGGGGAAAAGGCTTGTCCTTTTCGGACATTTGCCAAGCAGCAAGTTGGGCTACCCCAGATACTTTTGCTATATTTTATAATCTAGTCGTTTCACTCCTGTCTTCACAGGTGCTTTTTGTGAAGGGGTACTGAGGCTCTCATAACTGATGAGTAGCGCTGAAACAAGTGCCTTGTGACACAAATTGTCCTCTTTTCAGGCAAGATATATTTATTTAGTGTCACTGTTGTGTCACTCAATGTCCCGGGCACTTCACCACTTGGGTGTGCAAGCAGGCTTTCTGCAAGCTTTCTACCACATTCTTTGTAGCAAGTGCACTCAAATCATTAAAGAGACATTAATGAGACATTACCCTAGCTTTGGCACCGTACTGATTGCCACTGAAGAGTTTTTAGAGATCCTCTTGCCTCATCAGTCAACTATCCTGTGGAAGCTGTCTTTCGGTCCGCCTTTTACTGTATATGCTCATCTGAGTATGGAAGGCGGGACTTCGAAAGACATCTGCCAGTGACATTGGCGTGATGGAAAACCATTCAGAGAGATCAGGTAATCAGGAGTGACCTCTAGTGTTGATCATCAACTTAACATCTTGTTTCCTCCTTCAGGGAACCAGGGTTATCATTGTAACTTAGATTTTCAAAGGGTCATAGTTCCTGAAAGTAAAAAAAATTGCAAGAACAGAAATGGGCTCTCAAGGAAACAATTAAAAACAGAACTACACAGCATATTAAATATGAAATATTATATTTAAAAGATAAATCACTCACCTTCTACTTTGACTGAAACAGATTCACTTGGTCTGCAATTTCTTTCTCCCCATCAATAATATTTATCCTAATCACACTCAGAAACACCTTTTAATAATGAGAGTATCTCTTATACTAGTGTTTGTCTCTGAATCAACTACAGCAAATGCACTTTAGACCGCTGAAATATCCATTCACTGTAATGGGGCACTATTTAGCTCTAGGTAAATCTAGGAAGACAAAATAAAATAACAATTAAAAACTGATTAAGTGAGACAAAACATTTGAACTTATGTGTGTATTTTTTCCCAAGTTAAAATGAATAAGAACCATATAACCAAATGCCTGTTGGTTGGTGGGACACTCATTCATCATGTGCATTCGAGTGAAAATGTGTGCATGTAAAAGAGAGAGAGGGTGTGACAGATTTCAGAACTTTCGAAGTTTGTGTAGTATCAATGCATGAGACAGTGGCTGGAGAAGTAGATTCTTCCAATTTGTCTAGTTTCTATATGACAATTACATTTTAAGTTTTTAATACACATTACATTTTTATGGGGGAAAGGAGTTCAGTTTGCCCAAATTTCTAAATAGAAAATAACTAATTCTCTCCACAAATGTCATGTCAAAATCATTCAACCCCCAAAGTCAATCATATGTGGAGCATCCTTTACCCTTAATAACTTTAAATAAATGTTTCAGGTAAGTGTTCTCAGGCTTCGGATACCTCTCTATTGGAATCTTTACACATTACTCATGAGCAAAAGCTTCCAGCTCATCGACATTCTTTGGTATCAGTGCTGCCACTGCTTCCTTGAAATCCCAAGATTTTCAAAGGGATTTTAATGATGGACTGAAAGGGCCATTCAAGGAAATTCCACAACCCAACCCTGAGCCAGGTTTTGGACAACTTGGACAAATTGTCTTGCTGGAAATTCCAGTGATCCCAGAGCTTCAATTTACACATGGAAGACATCACATTTTGCCAAAATGGTCTGATACCTGAAAGAATCCATGGCGTCAGTCACATAGTCATGAAAGCCATTTACTGCAGCCTCAACACACCCCCATAACTGGACTGACCCACCTCCATGCTTGACTGTGGGAATGGTGTCATTCTTGTCATACTGCTTAACCATGGGTCTAAAACTCATTTTCAGTTTAGTGTCATACATCCACTCCACAGGTTTTTCCAAATTCTTTCTTGAATATTCAAGTTAACATTTCCCTTGGTAAAGTTTTGTTTTCTTCCACACCCAAGAAGATTGCTGTTGTACAATATTTTTAAAACGCATGTATGGCGCCACCAACTTTGTCTATTGGAAATTGAAGTGCCTTGAAAATGTACTCTTAACCATTCGTGTGTAATGAAATAATCTCCTCTATTAGCTTGTGTGAAAGCTTATTTTCAATTGCATTTTTTGCATAGAAATACATTTTAAAACGTAAATAAGTGCCATTGTAGAGAGATGCAATTTTGTTTTAAAATAATTATTTGTGTAGCCTTAAATACTGTTTATAAGAAACAGCTACATGCAATAGGGGTTGAATAATTATGACATGGATGTATTTTCCTTTTACAATCCTGCTATTTAGAAATATTAGGTTATATACTGTATATATATATATCTTTTGGCCAGTTGTTGCACACAATAAATGTGTTCAAACGTTCTGCTGCTTTCGGGTTTCACTTAGTTTCCCAGTGTTCTACTAGAAAATATTGTTGACGGGTGACATAATGCTCCCCTTCTAACTTCCTAGACTTTTAAAAACATTGAAGGGATGTAACAGTTGTATTAACCAAAGGAAAGTTTTTTGGGGAAGTTTTACTGTTCATTAGGAAGATGGCATGAGGGAAAAAAAACTGTTCCTGTGCCTGGCTGTTCTGGTTCAGTGCTCTGTAGCAACAGCCAGAGGGCAACAGTTTGAAAATGAAAACTGACAGATATAGGTGGGAACAGAGAGTTGCTTTAATTTAGTCTGGAGAATAGCTGGGATGATAGTGTTGAAAGCTGAACTGAATTCCACAAAAAGGATCCTTGCATATGTCCCTGGTCTGTCCAGATGTTGCATAATATGAAACAATCCCATGTTGACTGCATTATCCACAGACCTGTACAGAAAGCATCGAGTGATGTCCTTCAAGTGGGCCAACACCAGTATCTCAAATGACTTCATGACCAAAAATATCAGATTGATGTGTCTGTAGTCATTAAGTCCTGTGATTTTTGGTTTCTTGGGACAGGAATTATGGTGGAGTGTTTGAAGCAGCTAGGAACCTCACACTGCTCCAATGATCTGTTGAAGATATGTGTGAAGATGGGGGCAGCTGGTCAGCACAGGATTTTAGACAAGTGATTGAAACTTTTCTGGGCCCTGTGCTTTTCTTGTCTTTTGTTTCTGGAAGCCTTGGCACACATCCTCTTCACAGATCTTAAGTGCAGTTTGAGTAGCAGGAGGGGGAGGAGGGTGATTGCAGGAGCTGCTGGTGTTTGTGTGAAGTGAAAGTCAGTGTGGATGTGGGGTGTGAGACTGGGCTTTTCAAATCTACCGTAAAACACATTCAGGTCATCAGTCAGTTGTTGATTCCCTACAGTGTTGGTGGATGTTGTGTTGTAGTCTTTCAGGCCTCTCCACGCTGGCTTAAACAGAGAAGAAAATAAAGAATATTAATTTCAAATAACTGTGCCATGGTTATATGTTGAATTAATTTGCCGTTATTTTTATAGGTTACAGAGCAGAGCTGCAACTACCAGCAAGTGCACAAAGTGGTAAATTACTATAGGATCTGTCCATTGTTAAGTGTCATAATTTAGTTTTTATGAGAAAAGATGTCGTTTTACGACTAATATCTCATTATTATGAGAAAAGATGTTGCTTATACAACATATCTCTCTATTACGAGAAAAGATGTAATTTTTATGACATAATATCTTGTTATTATTATAAAATATGTCATTTTTATGACATAACTGAGTGAAAAGTACGTGGCAGCAATGTGTATTGGGGAAAGTACAATTAAAAACTATTCAAATAACAGTGATTTTACTTGATTTGACTTTTATGTTATGTACTGATTATCATTGTCCCATGTCTGACAAACATGTTGAGCAGTGAAAATATCATCTGCTGCCTGAAATGTAACTTTTGGTCGGATATTAGGAGTGAATGCACTTGGCTGCAAAGCTATAGGATGCTCCCTTACTCCCATTCTCCCGAATTATTGAATAATGTAACCTCCAGTGTGCTGTCTGTCTGCATTGGTCTCAGAACAGTTTGAACAAAAACAAAAAGTAAAAATAAAAAGTGTTTTCACTAGTCACCTGTGTGTTTTTGCACATTTGACAAATAAGCTTTGACTTAATCTACGTATAATGTGATTCTGAAATAGGTTAGGAGGACAAGATATGTCGATGTAATTATAACATTCTGCTTTTGCAATAAATGTTAATAAAAATAACAGAAGCAAATATTTATCTCAGCAGACAAATTAACATAAAATGTACTTACAGAGCATTAAAGAAATTGTTCCAAGTTCCATGGTCTCCATAAAGGCAAGTCAAATCTAAAGAGTTTTAAATGTATAAATGTTTGAAGAAATGTAAGTGTTAAGCACATGCAAAGAAGATAGATTCAGAAATAATCTTGCAAACTCTAATTGTCAACAGACTTTATTTAGAGATTTGGAGAAAGTCAGAAAAGAGGAAGTATGATGCTACAGAGAAAAAGATGAGAAGCCAAAGTCTGAAAAGACTCTCTCGCTTCTTTATTTAGTCGGATGTTTTTTCTTTGCGTTTGTGTGCGTTAAGATGTGAGAAAAAGCAGTCTTGTGGTTTTAGTAATGCAGTAATATTAACATCAGTGTGACATTACCAATAGTCAAGACACACAAGGACATTTAGACCAGTTTGAAATGTCTTAAATAAGAATAATTTGAGAAACAACAAACATAGTTTTGTACAGTAACGTAAAAAAAATATAAAAACCATTGTTTTTTTGGCGAACAAATATTTTAGTTAACAAAATATTTGTAAGCGCAGCGTAGTTCTAGTGGGAAGACTAGCAGCTGTACATCATTGCACTATTAGCTGGGTAATTTCTTGTCAATCACATGAAAGCCCTTGCTTTATAAGTCTGCTCACAATCACATTGCTGTTTCAGTGTGCTAACACTGCAACCTCCACCACCCCACCATCACTGGTTGAGTCCTGTCCGGGTAGTCTCCTTGCCCCTGCCTCCTATCTTCGGCAGGATATGACCGTTCCGAGTATAACTTCCTCGGACCGCCAGACGGGGCCTACGTCAAAGAGAGACTTTACCTTTCTGTTGTATATTCATCAAATAATTGTCATCTTACATTTCACTCAAGTCTGTGAGTCTTCCTGATAGAAATCATTTTATGACATATTAGACATTTGACATGTATATAAGAACTTGCCACAATCTGATATTTATGGACAACATCCTTGTCCTGAGAACAGTACAAAGTTTTGGTTAAAATCAACCTTTATTATATAGTCAACTCCTGACTGAATGTAGAGAGGTTTTTATATTCCACTTGTTTACCCAACTGGTATTGCTACAAATGGGATATTATGACACTGATGGAAATTACATTTTAAACATTTTTTAAATAAAATTTGTGTGTCTAAGGCTATTTAAATTGCTAACATTTTATGTGTCCTAAATATACACATTTGAATAATAATTTAACACTTTTTACGAAATTTGGTAAAATTACAGCTTGATTGGAAATGATGCCCAATACAAATATTCTGCGTACTAGTGGTATTTACCTTGATTTTTCTTTGTTTTCTTCAAACATCAATTGTCTCATATTTCATCTCAAGTATGCTCTTCACGGACACTTTGTCCGGGTAACAAGTACACTAACTTTTGGAGAAAAAAATAAAACTATAATAGTGACATTGTTTGGTGTGGTGAAAATGACTGATGGAAATTATATTTTAAATATTCTTTGAAATAAAATGTCCACCTCCTTTTTCTTTCTTAGGCTAATTTCATTGTTAACAATTTATGTATCCAAAAACACACAACTGAATAATAATTCACAGTTTTTACATAATTTGGCAAAATTACAGCTGGATTGGAATTTACACCTAATACAAATATTCTGTGCACAAGCGGTATTTACCTTGATTTTTTGTTTTGTTTCCTTCAAACATATCTCGTCTCATATTTCATCTCACTTTGAATAAAAGACTAAATGTAAATGTAAATCTCAAGCATACTCTTCACGGACCCTTGTGCTGTGGTTAACAAGTACACTAACTTTTGGACAAAGGACAAAATAGTTTGGTGTGGTGGAAATGACAGTTGATATAACAAACTGTTGATAGAAATCACAGATAGAAATCAAAACTGATATAAATCATTGTCATACAATACATTTTGAAATGGTTTATACTTATCTCATTCCTTGTTTCAATGATGAGATTCAAAATGACACAATAATTGGAATATTTTTAACTGATTTTCATAGTTTAATATTGAAAGTCTGGGTAAAGACTAAAACAGTCACATCTACACATAAAAGGAATTTGAAAAGTACCAAAAATAAATGAAGAAGGCCCGATAAAAGTTTTCCAATTCAATTTTAACAAATCCCGTATATAACAAAAAGAAGAAAATTGAAATCAGTTTTTTTTATAAAAAAAAGTTAGCCCTGGATCATGAATTGGTATTTAAATGAGACACTTTGACTGCATCAGAATTTGCGCTTTAATGCAATGTCTCATCTTATGATGGTCTATTTAATATCCCCATGTAACAGTGACTTGACTACTGTTAACTAATCTTGAAAAGTTCAGTAAATATAACCATGCGTTACCACACATAGCCTTGAATGTATGTTGAATATATGCAGAATACAGAACACACACACACACACACACACACACACAGAGAGAGAGAGTTCTGTGATATCTTTGCATTGATCATTTCATGAAAAACGTCATTCACCATGAAAAGCTGTCCTCATATTTGCCTTTATTTCTTGTATTACATACTTTGCATTTACATAAACATGTTCTCTATACTCTGATTGTATTAGTATCTGTATACATTATATGTACATTGTACAGTACATGACTCACATGGTCACTAGGGAAATGTAACGTTAAACATGCTGCGTCTAACCGGGTGTAGTTATTATCTCATGTGATTCAGTACAAAAGTGCAGTTTTATGCTCTAAAAAACAAAAACAGTGGAGACAGAGACGGTGGACATACGGGGGGCATCTTTAAACTCGGAAATGAACAGAATGAGCGTTTTCTCCCAGGTTATAGAATAAAAGATGATTAAAAAAAATAAATTCCAGTCCAGATGAGTTTTGTGTGAAATCTGAAAATGGAAAAAAACTTATTTGCCGGACACTTGAATCGTGTGTATTTCTACAGCCCTCTTATGAGACAAAAATCAAATATAAAATAAATATAAAGAGCAGACACCAAAGAGGAATTTAAATGAATATTATGAAGGAACAAGATGGTAAGCTACTAGTGAAACATACATTTGAGTTGATTTTCAAAGGTCTAGAACTAGCCACATTGCTAACATCAGTAGCATTTACATTATTAGCATAACTTATAATAAAAGTCTGTCGTAACTCACAACAGTTCAGCTCAGTATCTCTTAATTATTGATTTAACAAACACTAAGACGAGCTTTTATGCTCTTCCAAAGACCCGTGGAAATTCAAGCATTTCAGAAGTTCACAAAGATTAGATAAAAGAACAAACCTTGCTATACATCTGGAGGAAACACTGAAAAGCTGCCTGTCCACAACAGAAATGCTCAATGCTTTGTAAAACAATTCATTAAATGGCACATTTTATACATGTATGTATATACATTAGAACCAAAAACGTATATGGACACTGAAGTATTGCATTGGGTATCAATATCAAAGTAAGCATCATTTTTAAAGGATGTCGGCTTTTAAAACGAGCTCTTGAGAAATAAAATTAAAATAAAAACTCTAGCATCATCTAGTTGCAAATGCCAATTGGTTTAACATTTTGCATATTAATGCTTTTCAATTCATACATTATAAGTGTGACTACTATGTCCAAATACTTTGAGGCTAATGTATATTGCTCAGGTCAGGGACAGTATGAATTATTCAAAGCAGGGAAAAGAGCTACAATTACCCACTAGAGGGCAGCATTTGCTAAGGTACTTGTGCAGAGAAAACTGACTATGGCAAGCCGAATTAACATTTAATCAAATAGACACACAAACTTTTCACTTGTTAAAATGCTAATTCTTAATTGGAATTACTAGTAGGGAAAGTGCTAATTCTTGATATCAATAAAATCATTTGCACCAGTTCAAATGTTGATTCTTTATTTAAAACATATCATTACTTGCGGAAATACCCTTTCTTGATTTAAAAAAATGGAATCACGACTAATAAAAAACTAAATTATTCATAGCTGTAACTGCTTTTTGGCAATGATCTGTTTATCACTCCTATTTCTAAGTGCAATTACATAAATACACATATCAGCTATGTCATTTTTAATAGTAACAATTATATATTTTTTCTATATCAATAATGGCATTTCTTCCAGTGAATTTGTCCATTCCTGATATCAACAATTGAATTACAACTAGTAAAAATGCTAATTTGTAATAAATCTGTAATTTAGTTTTCAATATTGGCATTGTTAATGTCAGATATCTGTAATGTGATTGTAAATAATATCTGTAATTATTCTTCAGTTTATGGATGATACCTGAAATCAATTTCCAGTTATTTGAAACACTTAACATTTAAAAAAAAAAAAACACATATTGTTTTTTAAAATAAAATACAAAAATGAAATTTTTACTTGTTGTGTATTTTCAGTTTTTAAGAGTAAGAAATTCATTATAGATATCTTTAATTGCATTCTGCAAAGTAGCAAATGACAGATCATTGTGAAATTCTCCAAATGAAAATGCAGTTACAGACCTTTTTACAAATTAAAATTTAAACATTTTTATAAAAATAAATGTATTTCTGCAATGACCAAATTTTTAGTCAAGAATGTAATCAAGAATTACATTTTTTACAAGTGCAAACCTAATTAAAAAGAACTAGCATCTTCACTTGTATTAATTCCATTGCTGATGTCAAGATTACTGGTGAATTATAGATATCTATAATTTATATCCTGCACATGATTAAATGTCGAAAGGGCTTGCGGTAAACCAACGTGGATTGTTTATATTGAGGTCTGTGACAGGCAGTGATGGTTAATAACTCGCATTTTCTAACGGGACACTCTGTATCACATATACTGAGAACAATGAATTAAAACAACCAAAGTAAATGGTCTGCCGCCACAAATAAGATCACAGTTTGAACGTTTAATGCTAGTCTGTTGTGTTACATTATTAGTGAATATTCATAATTGCAAGTTTTGTGTTTATATTAGTTAATGCATTGAATTTATGTCTGCACAGATTACAAAGATAAAGTCCTAAAGCACCCTTAGTTGGAACATGGATTGCGCTATTCATACATGCTTGTGATTTTACATATCTAGAATAACTTCAGACAGTGCTAGTACAATAACACTCTTTCCAAATGACTATTTGCTTTGCAATTAATTATGCAAATGTTTTATCTTTGAGCCTTACAATAAAGCAATGGTCACATGTTATCTTGAATTACGCAGGCCACACATCATCATGCATGTTTTTGATCTGTTTTCCTACTTTAAGTGTCTAGTGCATTTCTACCACTGGGCTGATTTCCAGTCCATATACATCAGTGTGCTTTGCCAACTATTTAGGAAAGCCAAAGCAGATTGGAGTTACAAAAATTTGTCTAAATGCTCCATTTTAATACTCAACTACATATTATAAGTTTCTACATATGTCCCTCCCACTTATAATATTATCTCACATAATTTTGCTTCTATAAAATTAGTAAATATTAAGGTTTTTATTTTTGTATGCTTATGGAAGCAACATGCAGTGATTTATTTGTGTTAATCTTCCAGTGCATATGAAGCAGCAAGTAGAACAGAGTTATTAAAGGTATTGGTGTATTTAGTTTTTTACAGTCAATACTGCAGTTTAACAACCTATACAAACCACTCCACTCTTAAGTGAACGCAATATTTCAACTTGAATCGGAGGGTGGTGAGACTGGGTTGAACAATATGTCCAACTCCATATACAGTTTTTGTCTGTTACTTGGCTTGGCTTGACACACAAGCAAAAAATTTAAAGAACAAAACATAAATATTTAAATGCATAAATAAATACATAAATAATGCATAAATATTATGGCATGCTAAATCCATAAAGAAAATGTACACTTTTTCATCGAGAACCGAAGCTTGTCCAGAGCGAAGATTCTGACAAATATTATTTCACCAGTGCCCTTGAAAGCAAGCAGATGAGACTCCATGAAATATTAAGTAGTAGAATAAAACACTGAGATGCTACTTGGGGACGTCACAACCATCCATTGGTGCTGAGAGCTGGAGGAGTTCTGTTTTAACAACATTCAACGTATAATAGGATCCTCACAATACATCAGCAACCAAATATTGTCTTTGTTGCTCGTAATTTTGAAGCTAGGAATGTAACGGTTCACAAAACTCAAAAATACAGTTCATAGGGTACTTTAAATTTCTTTCAAAAGCCGACCCGAAAAGCTTGAGGTCTTGGTACGTCAATGGGTGTATAAACTCGAGTGAATAAAACTACAAAAGTTGACAAGTGCTTTGGTCTGACATGCTACACTCCATCTAAAACTATTTTAAACGGTATTCTACAAATTATTTTATAATTTGTATGCACTGTGTCTTATCCCATTTTCGTGAGAGCGCAAATTCTGAGCACCAACGCAAGTGATTGAACAATATGTGGGGGTAAGTGTGCAAACTGTGGCTGTATTGGGTGTTAATTAAGTGGTGCAAAGCGCAATTCGCTATTGTCTCAATTGCTCTAAAACATCTGAGAACCGTGTCTATTCTCCGTGCAAAGTCTAAACTGGAGTCTAGATTCCAGCAGCAGGTGCTAACAAAGTCCATGTCCAAAATCAAATGATGTCCCTGACAATCACTGTTAATGCAAGCCAAGATTTGTGTCAGTAGATCAATATGATTAAATATATTACATTCGATATAATTTAACGCAGCCTACATTCAATTAGTCTTGACGAGCACCACGTTTTCTATACATATACAAGGAGTGCATCACTGTCATAGAAATATCCCTGACATTCAACAAGGATGTGGTTTATGCGCAAAAGGACGTAAAACACAAATGGTCCATATTTCTATTCTTCTAATGCCTTGCATATAGCCCACTTACCCTGCCAAATTCCAATGAATGGGCCATCTTCATTTCTATCGACATTGCTTGACAAGGATTTCAACATATAGGATGCAGACAGCGCATTAACCGGAGAAGAATTTTAATATTAAACTGGACTTGACCAAACACATTCACGCTTTGCGTGCGTTATTTCACCAACCCAATAAAGACTTTGCATGCTTGCACGAAAATCCCAAAACTTTACGGCCACGCCCACTCGCTATGATATAGAAGAAGTAGCGCTCTTAAAATAGGCCCCCTCATATTAATTGAGATACTACATGGAATATTTGTACTTTTAAACAATAATTTGTCTGCAGAATCATTTAAGATGAACTTGTGAAGAGAAACAAATCGTTGTTGATTAAAGTCATTTACAAATCTATTATAAATCATTAATATGCGGTTATAACAACATGCATAAAGAAAAAGCAACTGTAATGCAATACTTGCCACATACTGAGCTATTTTACCTCACATGTTATAAATGCTTAATAACATTTATTCAACACTCTTAAACTTAAAGTTAAGTCATGTAAAGTGGGCACATACATTATAAAGTATGTAATAAGGAGTTGCCAACGTTAGAAACCTATGCACAAAATTCTGTATGGTTTAATGGTAATCAAGCTTTATTATACGATACATGCTGAGAATGAAGAACTGAAAAGTGTTTTTGCCGAGGACTAGTTAAGTTAGGACAGCGCTTGGAGTGTCACCACTCTTTTGACATCAACATAAGAAGGAAAGTGACAACACAAGTGAGTCAAGACATTACACTAATGAATATAAACACGAAGCTGACAGCAAAAAAAATGACATAATCCTTCCTTTTAATCTCACTATAATAATCTGTGTTAGCTGGATTGTAACATATTAATCAAAAACATAAAATGGCCTTATTCATGATTTATAAGTATGAATAAGTGTATTTATTAAGCATTTATAACATGCTAATTAAAATGCTCACTATTTGGCAAGTATTGCAAGAAAGTTGCCCTATTTTTGATGTTATAACAACATATCAATGATTTATAATGCATCTGGAAATGAATTATTCGTCATTTATGAACCTCTTCATAAACCCTAACAAAGGGAACATGAATTAAATTGGTATTTGCTTTGTTTGTCCTATAAATTCACAATACAGCTATACAAAATGAAACATGAAATTCTATATACTTATACATGAAGTGAATCTCTATGACTGTTAAAACAATAATGAGGGACAAGCCAGATAAAGGACATTTGGTATTCAAACCATTGAGCAATACAAAACTTGCATGTTGTTTGATTTGGTTCAAAAAATGTACAAATAAAATCATTTTAAAGGCTTTACTATATATGTTGGTGATTCTCACTCAGTTTATATTCTAATATTTCAATAGGATCAACTATCAAACAGTTTCAGTTTGGTGTACCGTTACAGTCCTAGTTTAAGAACATCTCGCTGCAAAATATCATTTTCTCAATCAGTATTTTCCAGTAAAAATACCTGAACATCCTTCAAATAAGATGAACTTACTTGACAAGCAAAATCATGTAGATATTAAGACTTGTTTTTACACCATTGACATATTTTTAAGGGCCATTATGATATTACCATAAATTGAAGAAAGAATACATAGATTTAAATTGTAAGGTGAAGTATTTTTTACATCACAGTAGTACTCCCTTGACAGGTTTCATGAAAATGACCCATCTATCAAAATGTAGTCAGATTTATTGTTAAAACCTAAAATAAAAAGGAGGTTTCAATATTTTCCTGGAAAACAACACAAAAATGCTAATTAAGAAAACAATTTTTCCAGTATTTTATAGCATGCTAAACCCGATCAACACACACTATGCATGCATTCGAAGAAATGGGTTGCGTTAAAGTGAGAAATGGATCTTTCAGAAGTTCTTGCTGATTTAGAGAAGTGTAGTTCAGATGGGATGGAGTCCAGGAACTCCTTGTCGAGTGCACTTGGAGCGAGGTCATAAGAAACTATGTGTCAGGCAAATTAGATGAACAGAGGTGGGGTAAAGTCAGCAGGTACATACTTGTATGAAGTGGTTTTAGCTTCACGGAGGAGTGCGGGTGAAACAGGACATTAGATAGAGATAGGGCAGACGATGACCTTATCCTCCAAAAGGACGCTGACCACCAGGAAGACGATATAGAGCAGGAACATGATGAAGCCCAGCAGTTTGCTCAATTTCCACTTACAGGCGGCGATTGAGATGATGACGAAGAGAAGCATGAGGAAGAGTAGCACAATGGCACAGAACAGACCATTACTGCTCACCCGTACTGGACTCATACTGTTTACAAAAGAGTACATCAGCCATGGAAATGGTAACCTGAGAAACAAACACATCATAGATGTACAAAGCTCTGTACTAATACTGTCCCAAAACAGTAAGCTGCTCCAGGCTACTGCCTACACAGGAAGCATGCAGAAATGAAAACTCACAAACCTACCAGGAAAAACAGCTTAAACCAATCTGAGGTCTTGGTTAGTTAGCCAGCAGAGTTTTGATGGTTTAAGAGGGGTTTTGGACATCTATCAGCTGGCCAGGCTAAAAAAATCACCAGCTTGGTAATGCTGGGAGACCAGTTAAACCAGCTAAGATCAGGAAAGCCCCTTAGAATGGCTTAAGCTGTATTTTTCAGCACCAAAGTGATTTGAAATGCTCTACATGAGCAGAAACTCGCCTCACATGAATCTCAAGTGAGACTCGACTCAACAATATATTGTGTTGCTAAGCTAGCAATGCAATTCTGTAATATTCATACAAATACATAGTCAAGTTTAGTTATTACGATAACCATTTTATATCTATACTTTTCAGTTTTGAATGAATCAAATGTACACATTCTCTGCACGCCATCTTGAGCTAGTAACAACAAACAGTATCCAACTTTATCCCAGCTTGTTTACATTGTCTGAAACAACCAAAGTTATAAACAGACTATATGTCCATTAATATCTCACCAAGACAGTAGAGGACAAAGGAAGCAGCGCTTGAGATATAGATTTCCAAATTGGATTCAATCCTGATTCACGAGCTCTTGATTAGTTTTGATTCCGATTTTGGAACAAAATAAACAAATCCATGTATTTCATCAATAAATATTATATTGTATAGCATATGTTATATTTAGTTATGCGTTTACTGTTTACATGCACAATTTGTATTATTTACAAGTATTTACATTGATTTGTTGAAAACGTGCTAGAAATTGCTACTGTCTCTTTAAGAAAACCAGCATTTCTGCAATGATCGACAGATGACTTGATGGCTTTACTTTATCTGTGCTATGTGTGATTATATTTATATGTTTCTTTTTTGTCGTTTTTTATCAACGACTGACTGTAAAGAACAGAAATTATATTAAAAGAGATTTTTCAATGACAAATGGATTGTGTGGATCTTGTCTTTGGACACAAGTTTGGAGTCCAAACTTTTACTCTCAAAATGCAGTGAAAGGATCTTGATGCTAAATACTTCACCACTATACTATACAATCATTGGTGAGTGAAATCAGCCGGTGGCTAATCAAAGACATTTTAAATAACATAGCACGGAATTTGGTTGCAAATGCAAACAATTTTCTGTCATAGTAGTAGAGGGTTGTGCGTAGAGCAAAAGATTGATTTGGAGACTTAAGGTTCAATATCGTGATGACCTGAAAAATCTACAGTACACGAGCACAGAACTGAGTCGGTACTCTGTATTACTGGCACAGCAAAAAAAACTGCTAGAATTAAATCTTTTACATTTTTGTTCGACTTGGTAATGAAATGTCAAAACTTTTTTTGACATCCCTATTTTAGGGCTCTTGTTCTAATTACGAAAACTAAGGAAAAACATTGAAAAAATATTCCAAAGTCCATATCGTTGGCAATATCTTTATCGTTCTGTACAAGCTTTACAGACTCTGTATAATTAAGACAATTTAACACTTAAAACAGAGAATAAAAAAATACATTTAGTCTACTTTTCTGTCCATTCTTCTTTTAATGTTTGGTTTCCGCCACCTTGTTATTACCAATAAGCTATTTTAACATTGTGTCAATGATCAGGCATCCCGCTTTATCAAAGCTGTTATTTGCAAAATTATATTTAATTTAGATAAAGCGCAATAGGATATGCGCCTAAATGGCACTAGTTTAAGTTTGGTTGGCGCATGTGCCCTACGACTGCTACAACATTTCCACTGGGGGTCATTCCTATGTTCCCAGGGTTCTTTGTTCCCCAGATTTATAGTGTCCTATGTTCCCCAGATTTATAGGGCACATAATGAACACATGACAAAGGGTCCTATGTTCCCAAGGTCCTATATTTATTCATTAGTTTATTTAACAGGGACAATGCAGAAACATTGCTACAATTTCATGCAACCAATGCTCCACATACAGGCTTCTAGACAAAGGCTAATTTGCAGCCCCAGTCCCTGGTTAGGCATTTTTATTCCCCAGATATAGAGTTAGGGGTTAGGGTTAATATTTATGAAATATAAGGGGGTATATGTAGCTCAAAACACTTCAAACAACCTGACCAGATTGAACAGTTCAGCTAAATCCCAAAATATGCTTGGGTTAGATACGATCGCTAGGCTTATTGATGATGATAATGATGATGACTAAGGTGGTGAAGTATTCTTACCCCACAGTAATGTCAAATATGTTGGAGCCCACTGAGCTAGACACCGCCATGTCCCCCAGACCCTTACGAGCCACAATGACACTGGTGATGAGGTCAGGGATGGAGGTTCCAGCCGCAAGAATCGTCAGCCCCATGATCTCCTCTGTGATGCCGATAGTCTCTCCAACCTGCGGAAAAATGAGCACAAAACATTTGGATTAATGAAAAATGCAACTTGGCACAAAAAGATTTGGCCTCAGGTGCCCATTCGGCCCAATGTCAATGACTACTGCCAGTTCACTAGTGTAATGTTTGGTGGCTTGAAGAGGAAGAGAGGAGAAGCAGGAGTAGGAACTTTCAAACTTTTAATAACAAACGCTGGAGTGGAACAAATGCTGGAGGGGAACAAACTATAAAGCTAAACGTCATAACACAACGTAACACTTCAAATATTACACTTCAAGGACTGACAAATCAGGAACAAAACTAGAGGGTTTATATACTCATGGAAACTAATGAGGGAATGTCATACAGTTGGGGATAACAATGAGTAGATGAAGTGATAAGAGCAGTGGATTCTGGGAAACGTAGTGCAGGAGAAAACATAAAAATAAGAGTCCTTGGACACGGTGGAGACAAATTGTGACAACGAGACAGATTTTCTCTTCCAGGAAAATGGACCAAAATATGAATGACTAATCTTTAGGGTCAAGCGCTTTGATAATTCCTGTCCCATGGCTAAGCAAGTCCAGATGGTCAAGAATCACATTTCCAGACTTCCCTGATGTTTATTAGTTTTAACTGGTTTCCTGTGCTATGCATTTTAGATATGGCAGTACCTGGTGAGCCCACCAAACCATCAGGTAGGAGAAACCAGCAATCCAGCAAATCGCCCCCAGGAACGTAATAGGAAAGAACTTCTTGGCACTCTAAAGGGGAAGGAACAGGAAGTGTCTCAAAGTTATGTCAATTTCCCAGAACAATAGCTAGGAATTCTTAAAACAGTACTCTACATGTACTCACAGCCTTCCTGACATCAGGCAGAGTTATCCACAGAGGGAGGATTATGGGCAGGATCAAGAGATACGTGCAACGTTTACGGCCGGTCTCTGGCCATGAGAGGCTAAGAGGCTGATCGTCCTCATCATCTTCTTCACCCTGCTCAGAGAGAAAGTCATTATCAAGCTTCTCAATGCATTAGTATCTCAACTGTTTCTCCTAGGCAACAATGCAATGGATTTTTAATGGACATGTTTGTAAAAGTGGTGGTGGTGTAGTGGGCTAAAGCACTAAACTGTTAAGCAGAAGGTTGTTGTTCGATCCCCATAGCCACCACCATTGTGTCCTTGAGCAAGGCACTTAACTCCAGGTTGCTCCAGGGGGATTGTCCCTGTAATAAGTGCACTGTAAGTCACTTTGGATAAAAGCGTCTGCCAAATGCATAAATGTAAATGTAAATGTAAAAGTCTCCTGCTTCTCATTGATTTCCTCTCTCTTAAGAAAAAGACCCTGGTAATCTCACAAGAATCTTCTCCAGATGTTTAGAAGATACCTCAACAATGTCTCAATCTGAGCTGAGATTTGTGAAAATACAGAAGTCTGCAAATCAAAAGTCAAAGATTTCATTATGAATTCAAAAATGATTTCAAATTATTCCAAGAAAGAAGCAGGGAGAGAATCATGAGGAATTTAATGATCCCGGATCTGATTCCGGATCTGATTCCGATTACTCGTAATGGTAAATGGTCTGCACTTATATTGCTCTTTTTTTAACCTTTAAAGAGCCAGGTTACCAAAGCGCTTTACACTGTGTCCCGATCACCCATTCACACTCATACACCAATGGCGGCAGAGCTGCCATGCAAGGCACTAGCCTGCCATTGGGAGCAACTTGGGGTTCAATGTCTTGCCCAAGGTCACTTCGGCATGTGGAGTCATGTGGGCTGGCAATCAAACCGCCAAACCTGCGATTGGCAGCCGACCCGCTCTACCACCTGAGCCACAGCCACCCCTCAACCTGGCAACCCACGTGAGCTTCGAGTCTGGGTAGGAGGGGGGCGAGGGAGACAACTCTCTCCAATATTTTGAATTTGGACTGCAGTACCCATTTAAATGCTTGATGTCAAAGTTACATATTGCTCTTTTAGCTACACAATAATAATAATAATAATAATAGAAGTCATTAACTGATTTAAGTGATTTTGTAAAAAAAAAAGTTTGGGATGTTGGACACTTCATGCACTTGTAGCTTGCTGTAGATAGCAGAAGGGGCAGAGTTACCAGGCTGTGTTGCTGGCCTGGCAAAACAGTTGTTAATAATGAAGAATGTAGTAGATTGTGAAACTTCTGTGAGGACAGCACCGTGCATATGTATGTTGAATTACCATCACATCACACAGTATGAATATGTAAATTGTTTGCGATACAAGTATTGAACTGAGGTCCGCTAATGCGCTAAAGCTAACGGCAACACATCGCGTGTGCTTAAAACGTCACTTCTGTCAGCTGTTACATGGCGAATGCTTCCATGTAGTGTTTAAGTGTTCCATTTGGGATGATACGATACTACACGGTTAAGTGCATAGTATATTTTGTAAGTGCATAGTGTGTCATTTGGGACACAGTGTATGTTTTGCACTGTTTATTAAAAAGAACCAGCTCATAAGAGTAATTTCTTCTGAAATTGAACTACACTGGTTGTGAACTATGTTTTGGACCAGCACATAAGATTAATTAGTATGGGAATTAGACTACACTGGCAGCACTGTGCGTTTCGTGCTGTATATTCAAAGAAATCAGCTGGCAGAGGCAGAGCCACTGCTGCATAGTGCGGCAGAAAAATGAATGTTTAAGAACTGTTAACAGTCCAAAAGCCATGAAAATCGTATGGTTTTGGAATAAAAAAAATATATGCCACATTTAATGGCAGCTATAATGTCAACTACCCTCTGAACACCCTTCGATAACAACAAATTATTACCTGGTTCTTTGGGTGTGTTTGCACGAATGGTATTCTGCATCTGCCGCATTACAGTGAGCACAGTGGAGCTCCTCTGAGACATGCTGTCAGCTGCTTCACCGTAACCACTGTGATGGAAGTCACTGAGATGGAGCAAAAGCATATCAGGAAGCTCCTTCAGTCTCCAGTATTCTCTTTCATCCTCTCTTACTTCTCCACAGGCAGAGAGTAAGGCAAGTCTGAAACAATACTGGCCACACTAACTATGTAGTGTAAAAGTGTAGTTCACAATTAGCAAGCCATCAAAATGTGGGTGTTTTCCACTTTAAGGGCTGTGGTGTGGTTACTATGGTGATGGTTTAAGAGGTTCCCACTCGGCTGATTCTTAGAGGAAGATGGTGTTCGCTAAGATTGGTGGATGACACGTGACAAACCAGGAAATGGAAATGGCAACAGCTCTCGTCAACTAACAGAGAACAAAACATTAATAGTGACTGTGGCAGGGCTCTCTTGACGAGCATGTTCTTTACAATGATGCTAGCTGGGGCACACCATGCTGGTGGCAACATAGTCTCACGACAACTTGTGATAATTAGTTCGAAAATTGTGAAATCATAAGATATCATACGACTTAGTTTTTACAAAATTTTTTTTTTTGGCATAATCTGAGGTAAATCGTAATTTATAATACCAGTTTTGTTCCGATTTTTCTGCTGATTTGAAATATGTTCCTTGATCATAATCATTGATCAACCATTTTGGAGACTTCAGTCTTTACCCATTCTTCTGTGCTACACAGAGGCAGGTAGAGTAGCCAAAAACTGTAGTAACTCAAGTAAAAATACAATTTCATAAAAAAAAAATAATCAAGCAGAAGTAAAAGTGCTAACATAAATTATTAATTGAGTAAGAGTAAGAAAGTATCCAACTAAAAGAGGACTTAAGTAGTGAGTAACTCATTACTTTCACAAATTATATAATGGACGTTATCTTCCCAATATTCCATTACATAATACACATTTAACATGTATTACAGAATTAGTATTATTATTAATGGAAATCATGTCATCATTCACCATCATGTTGTTCCGAACCTGTATGAATTTCTTTCTTCATTGCAACACAATAAGGAGATATTAGACAGAATCACTATTTACTTTCAGTTAAGGTGTTTTTTTCTCCATATTTTGAAAATGAATGGTGACTGAGACTGTCAGTCCCTAGCATTCGGTCTAACATCTTTTGGGTTCCAAAGAATACAGAAGGTCACACGGGTTTGGAACAACACAAGGGTAGGGAAATGATGGCAGAATATTAAATTATGGCTGAGCTATACATTTCTCATTCACACCTATCACATCGCTTCTGAAGATACTGATTTAACCACTGGAACATATGGATTACTTTTATGCTGACATACGCAATTTTGTTTTAGCTTTAAAATGTTGGCACTCATTCACTTGCGACTAGTCTTCTATGGACTAAAAGAGCAGAGAAATTCTTCTAAAAATCTTAATTTGTGTTCAGCATATGAAAGAAATTTGTACACATCTGGGGTGGCATGAGGTAATGAGAGTAAATGATGAGAGCATTTAAATTTTTGAGTGAACTATCCCTTTAAGGGCTCTTGTCAGATCTGGATGAATTTGTCAATAAGAAGAGATGTTTGGAAAAATGTCTAGTAATTATTATGGTAAAAATTTTAACAATGTCCCACATGAACATTATATATATAATGCTGAAATATAAACCAAAGCAAGATCATATTTATGAATGCCTAATTTCACTATTTCATGGCTTTTAGTTCTTAGTTCAGTGTAGTTCAGTTTTCTGTGTCGATAGAATTTAGATCATTAGTTCTGTACACAGTACTGCCGCTCCCTAAACGCAGAGTAAGCAGCCTGCATAGGACACTACGTGCAGAAATCCTGTCTGTTAACGCTCCCGTTGTCAATTACATGTTCGGCAGAGCAAAAGGCATTTACACTTAATTTGGATGTTTACATGGATTTATACAGTTAATCAGCCAAAAGTAGCTGCGATAGTTGCAGTACCCCCGCAATTACTTGCAGGACAAAGCGCACTGATATATTGCTGCAGATTTAAAAATGTACACCTAAAAACTGATGTCATAAGAGCCCATTTACAGAATCTCCCTGAAAATGACCATCACCATGTCACAGAAAAGCCCACGTTATAATTAAGAGCTACAACTTACCTTGACGTGCTGCCTTAAGTTGGAGCTTAATTTTTAATCTTGAAATATCCACAAATTAAGGCATTGCATGACAAAACTATTACTTTTTCACTGTGAGGAGCAAAGAAAGTGTTTCACTTTGAAGAGCTCGATGCTGCAGCAGTGATTGAGTGACAGAGCGCGCAGCTGTGAGCTTCCGCTGTCGAAAAAGTCCCATTCAATAATCTCTCAATAAATTACACATTAATTAAAATTAAACCCATGTGGCAGTGCTCGAAGTGCTCAATTCATGTCAGAGCACAGACAGTGATTCTAACCCTTATATGGTGTCCCAAAGGGATATCTTCCCACGTCGAGCACTGCCGTTGTGACCAAACGCACAGCCTGATAGTGGACGATGAGGTACAGATAAAAAAAAAAATTCTCGAGCCAACTCATAAGATTTATAATGGTTTTGCTGATCTCATTATTACTGATTTCATAAAAATGACGTTACCATGACAGCGCTTTTGCAAAACAAAATGACGTCCTTCATCACAAATTTTGCTGCAGTTTCCCAGTGAAATGTCCAGTGGGGGGCGCCAAAAGCGAGTGACATGGTGTCGTATTCAGACACAGTTTTAAAGGTGAATGTTAGATGTGGAGGTGTACTGAGTAAAACGTTCCTCCCTAACCTAATCCTAACCAATTGTGTCCTAAATGCAAATGAGAGGTTAAGTGCGATATGGAAAGCACATTTTCTGAAGCAACCATGGCATTTTGTGTCGCTTCTATGACCCATTTCTCTCACGTTTCATCTTACGTTCATGGCTGGGCTTGAACCGCAGTCTTCCGAGTTCTGCGTTTAGCACTCTATGAGTAAAGCTACTGCGCAAGCTGATCACATTGGAATAAGTGTGTAAATGTAGGTGGATCTGTAAAAATACATAAAAAATATATTGTATGTCAAATGATGCGTTAAAGTGTATCGATGTCATAACAAGCGGTGTGTGAGTATCAGAGGAAAAAATATGTGTTATAAATTCATAATCAGCCATTGTAGTCATGATTTGTGTGAAAGTGAATAAATGCACAGTTGTTGTAGAGCCGCAAGTGTTCATTTCACCAGGAAACGTCTAGGTTACTGTTGTAACCTCCGTTCCCTGATAGAGGGAACGAGACTTTGTGTCGAAGAACCGACACTAGGGGTCCCTTGAGTCTAGTGTCTCTTCTTCGAAACAACGTTGAAGTGAACGACAGACGGGGAATGTCTAGGTTACTGTTGTAACCTCTGATCTCTAATGGAGGGAACGAGATGTTGTGTCGAAGAAGCGACACTAGGGGACACCTAGTGTCGCTTCTTCGACACAACGTCGAAGTGAGTGACAGACGGGGAACTAGCATTAATTCTGTGAGACTAGATTGGTCATCACAAGCTATTATTAAGATTTCTCAGGAGACCAGGTTGGCTGGTGACCAAAATCCAAAACGCAACATATGCTGGTGACCAGCAGTGCTAGGCCAAGTTGCAAGAAACCCCTTAAGTTAAAAACCCTTAGTGACAATACATTTACAATTATAACTACTTGTATCTGGCCCATTCTGCCGGTAAGTAAAACATGTTCCTGGATAAACATCTTTTCCTACAATATAACTCCAAACCTAACTCTAACCATTAAATACCCCTTAACATAAGAGTGGAATGGCCGATTAATGCAAATATTGTTGAAACTCCAACACCAATACAAAGTGATCCATGAAAAAAAGATCTCACAATGCAAGAAAGTCATTTAGGTTTGAGGATGAGTAAACAACAACTAACTCCATTCAATTATATTCCCAAATGTTTCCTATTAAATTGAACTTAACAGTGAACGGCATTCGGCTTTCTTCATTTAAAGTGTAATCTCACAGCACTGTGCTGGCGGAAGAAGGGACAATGAAATATCTGTTAAACAGCCACAGAGCTTTTCTGATGACTGTCTCTGTGATATTTCAACTTTTCCTCCTCCTGCTCCTGCATGGATGTGGCCTTTCTCGGGTAAGAATAGCTTCTTGTTGAGCTCAGATTATTTTGAGATTTTTTAATGTCACCTTCAGGTGGAGTGTGTATGTGTGTGTGTGTGTGTGTGTCAGGGGAAGGCATCCTGCAGGAGTAGAATAATTATAAGGACAGCACACTTGTGCAGGTGTGAACAAAGCGCCTCGGATCCTGACATACTGTGGCAAGATCAAATTGTTGAAAATTGTTTCAAAGAACACAACACTGAAGATGACAGATGACAAATTAAAAACACATATTCAAAAAAGAAAAACGTATGCAAAACATAGGAACATTTGCCATGAGGTCAGTGGATTTCTCACAATGCTGCCATGTTATTTTAAATTAAGATTGTGAATTGATGCCAGAGTTTTAATACAAAGTTCGATCACCACAGCCACCACCATTGTGTCCTTGAGCAAGGCACTTAACTCCAGGTTGCTCCAGGTGGATTGTCCCTGTAATAAGTGCACTGTAAGTCGCTTTGGATAAAAGTGTCTGCCAAATGCATAAATATAAATATATAAGTCACATGGACTCTTGATGATTATCAATCATCTTCACAGAAATTTGTCCAACTTAGGCCTAGTCTACACTAATACATTTTCATTTGAAAACGCATCTTTTTCTCTCCGTTTTGGCCTTCCGTCCACACTGAGACGGCGTTTTTGTCCGCGAAAACTGAGCTTTTTGAAAATGCACTCCAAAATGGATAAATTTGAAAACGCAGTTTTCGCGTTGTAGTGTGGACTGTGAAAATGGATGCTTTGGAAAACGCTGACGTATTTTTAGTCATGTGATCTATCCAACCAAAACAATCAAGATGGCGGCTGGTGTTATAGCGGCGCTGTTGTGCCTGATACTCACTTTCATAGCGTTGTTAAAAAATAAATGTCATTTTGTACAACCTTCACATTGCGTTACTTCAAATACGAAGGGAACTTTACTCGGAATTGGTGTCCGGCAACGGAACACGAGGACAATTGCGTTTCAGACCGTACATGCGGTGGGAATTTTCCGCATGCGCAATGACACGATTTAAGCATTTTCATACGTTTCAGTGTGGACGAGCATCTTTTGGAAAACGCTTGAAAACGTTAGTGTGGTCGGAGATCATTTGGCCTCTCAAATGCTTTATCGCCCAGGATGCAAAAACCTTTGTAGGGTTATAAAGGCATCATAAGAGTTGTTATAGTATTGGGAATACGCCTGTGACCATATAAGATATGATACTGAACTGGGTAATATGGCAATATTTGAATTGCATTGTTTTTATTGCAGGTCTTCTGTGAGCCCCAGTTGAAGACCAAGAACTTAACGATGTTGGCCTTAACCTGTGCCAACCTGGAGAGATGTCTATTCCAGTCCTACCTACACCACACAAGATTTTTTCTGCTTTTATATGGATGGCTGTATACTTGCAAATTCTCTTCAAAATTACATGTATGCAAATATAACTTGAACTGCAAGAGCAAAGAACTTGATCCAGTTGCAGAGAATCCCTTAAGTTAAAGTGATATTTCACCAAAAATGAAAATTCTCACCCTCATTCCATCCTAGATGTGTATGACTTCCTTTCTTTTTACAGAACGCAAACACATTTTTTCAGAAGAATATCTCAGCTCTGTAGGTCCATACAATACAAGTGAATGGTGGCCAGACCTTTGAAGCTCCAAAAAGCAGATAAAGGCAGTACAAAATAATCAATTCGACTCCAGTAATTTAATCAATGTCTTCTGAAGTGATCCAGTCGGTTTTGGGTGAGAATAGGCACCATAATGATTTCTAGCTCGATTACACTTCCTAGTGCTTGACAAGTGCACAGAGCGCTAGATGGAGCTAGGAAGTGTAATTGAACTTGATATCATGATCACCAAGGTGTTATGCTTGTAGGTGAGCAGGAAAGCAGACGAGGGGCGAGGATCTAAATGCAGCGGGACTTTATTGAAATACAAGGGCAATACGGAAAAACACGAACAAATGAAACATCCACAATGGGAAAAAGTAAAACAAAAACACGGAAGGCACACAAGGAGTTAACAGGTGGGGAAAACAACGACGGAAAACACGGGAACCAAGGACCTACATACATCAAAGACCGACAGGGGAATGGAGAAACAAACAGGGTTAAATACACAGACACAATGAAGACTAAACGAGACACAGGTGAGAACAATGATGAGTGCAGACAGAGAGGGAGGTCGGGAATTGTGGGAAATGTAGTTTATACAAGGACAGTGAAACACAGGGCGGACAACAAGGAAAACGTGACATGGAACGTTATCAGTGGAGAGTGAAACAGAAAACAGGGGCAGACAACATGGGATCGTAACACAAGGAGGCTGCTAATGTGATGATTTATAATGAAAAAAGAGTTATATTTTGGTCTGTTCTCACCCAAAACTGATTGGATTGTTTTCTGAAGCTTCAAAGTTTTGGTCACCATTCACTTGCATTGTATGGACCTACAGAGCTGAGATATTCTTCTAAAATTCTTCTTTTGTGTTCTGCAGATAAAGGAAAATCATATATATCAGGGATGACATGAGGGTGAGTAAATGATGAGAGAATCACATTTTTTTGGGTGAACTAAGCCTTCAAGAAAACCTTTAGATATAACTGTAAGCATATTGACGCTAAGGGTTTGCTTAAATAAAAGGAAAGTTCTCCTAAAAATGAAAATTCTCTCATTATTTATTCACCCTCATGATATCTTAGGTGTGCATGACTTTCTTTCTTCACCAGAACACATTTGAAGAAAAATAGAAAAATATCTCAGCTCAGTAGGTCCTTAAAATGCAAGTGGATGGTGATCAGAATTTTGAAGCTCAAAATATCACAGACAGTCAGCTTAAATATCATACATACGACTCCAGTGATTAATTTAATGTCTTCTAAAGTGACACAATCACGTTTGTTGTGAAAAAGATCAATATGTAAGTAATTTTTATCTATAAACCATCACTTTCGTTCAGCAGCCGTTGCATGAAAATTTTATATTTCACACAAAAGACAATGATTTCTGAGGCCCCAATCAACCGACCAACCTGGGGCCCCATTTTGAATATTTGTGCTTAACAAATTTAGCAATTGGTCCTATAAGCCGAACATACATTCAATATGTTTAATGAAATAAAAATTTAGTTAAATATAATTAATGCATGTTTTCCCATTTTTCCACAGATAAAAAAAGCAATTTTTACATTTTTTTTGTGTGAACAGCGTGTGCAAAATCTACGGCTTTAGTCACTAACATTTTGGATTTCAGTTGTTATTTATTATTATTATAACCCATCAATTAATCATTGTTGTCCAGTTTCTCATTATAATGCAGTATGATACAGTATTATTATTAATACTTGGAGGATTGGTTGTAAACAACAGTAATATATTTCTCTCTTTACTTTTACTTTCACCAGGAGCTTATATTCTGATGCTGCAGTGTATTGTTCATCACATGTTGCAAAATGCTGTATTTTATGTAAGCATCATATGCAACATTCATAAAAGTAACAGTAAACACACAAGGCATGGCGCCCTCAGCACACTAGAGCAGAAGGGGAAAAAACATTAGCGTTTATCAAGTGCTGAAACTTCACTTGGTGCAGAACAATCAGTCACCTCTTTGCAACCTGAACTGGTTCAGATGGTTAAATCTTTGTGACTCCTGTGCTAAAAACAGTCTAGATGCAGCGCAGCGAATGAAACGACATGCGTTTTCGAGACCTGAAAGCCTCTCTGGCCTCTTAAAGGGGCTCTGTATGTTTCAAACCGCCATTTCAGTGGTGTGAATTACGTAGATTCAACGTGACTTCGATGAGCAAAAAGATGCGGAATCTACGTCAGAGGTCACTGTTTTAGAGACATCGATTCTACGTTGATTCTATGTCAGTTTGCTATCTGGGATGTTATGTATCTTATCTTATGTGTTGTATTGTGTTTAGCTTTTTGTTTTGTCCACTGAAAATTTTGTGGAAAAGAATACTTTCAATGTTTCATCAGCTGACTACACTTCCCATGATCCTGAAGAGAGAGATCCACCTATCAGAGAATCTCGGTGAACAAAGCGCGCCAAAAGAGCTCTGCAGAGACCGCCAACTCACATGAAGTACTGTCAATGACGCAATCGAGACGTTTTCACTACACCACATTGTCTGAGTTTCTATTTTTGGTTTGGAACTCTTTAATGAAGGGTTTTATGAAATTCCAATGAAATAAAGAAACTACATCCAGAACCAAGATGGCCGAAAAGTGGGCGGATAATGTTGCGCTCTATTTATACTGAGGCAGAGAACAGTACGGAATATTGATTGGACTGTACTTATACCCCTCACAACCTTGTTTTCAATCACGGCAAATTAAATACGCTGTCTTCTCAGACTAAACTGCCCTATAATTGCAAAACGCATTTGTGACAGGGCGGAGGGCGGGACCGGGTCGTGATTTTACACACCCGGTCCCTTATCAGGCTAATTAAGCCTCCGAGAGGGATAAAGTCAGACTGCAGACGGTGGTGTGACAGAGAGAGAACGTTTACGGGCAGCTGTCCGTCCTATGTGTGTGTTTGTGTCTTTTGGATTTAGTTCTTATTAAAAATATTATTTATATTGTCAAGCCGGTTCTCGCTTCCCCCTTTCCCTTAACCTGCTTTACAATGGTGCCGAAACCCAGGAAGGAGGAGGGATATGCCGTAGTAGAGTTCTCGCCGCTACCATCCACCCCAACGGAGCAGCCGAGGCCATCTTCTGGGGGAGGGAGGATATCAGCCACCTGGAAGCAGAGGAATGGCCACTGACCGCGAGGGGAGTAGGGGCTCCTAGCCTACCGCCTGAAGCAGTCAGGGCCACTGCCAGGAGCGGGGGGAGACCTCTACCAGCCGCTGAAATGCGGCGGGTCTGAGACCGGCGACCGCGAGTGGGGAGGGGCTCACTGCCATCTGCCTGGAGCGGGAGAACCCCTGCCAGGGACGGGGGACACCCCTTCTGTTCCCCGAGAACGCAGTGGGGCGTTGGGAGAACCGATGCCAGGGAAGGGGAACACCCCTTCTGTTCCCCGAGAACGCGGTGGGGCTTTCTGTCCGCCAGGTGTGGATGACTGCCTCCGATTCACCCGGGGAGGCGCGGCTGTCATCCATTAGAGGGTGGAGGAGTGGCCGAGGACCAGGGAAAGGGGGGGGTCCGGGCCTGGGGGGGGTCATGCCGGGCCTGAGAGAACAAGGGAGGAATGTGATTTTACACACCCGGTCCCTTATCAGGATAATCAAGCCACCGAGAGGGATAAAGGCTGACTGTGGACGGTGGTGCGAGAGATAGAAAACATTTACGGGCAGCTGTCCATCCTATGTGTGTGATTGTGTCTTTTGGTTTTAGTTCTTTATTAAAAATATTATTTATATTGTCAAGCCGGTTCTCGCCTCCTCCTTTCCCTTAACCTGCTTTACAGAATTAACTACAGAATTAGTTAGGTTTAGGGGTAAGGGTTGGTGTAGGATGTTTGTGGGACTCTCAGCAATGCCCCTGGATAGTAGTATTTAATTAGGGGATTAAAGTGCAATGAGGATGCTTTTTGTTGCTTTTTCACTAAGCATTATAAGTCTCTGCCTATTACATTTATTTACACTTACAAGTCACACATTCACATAGTGTAATAAGAACCTATAAAGGATGTATTTTGCACCTTACTAGCTATTGGTGTCTTTTGTTTTTACAAAGTAAGTTAATTGTTAGGAAAAAACAAATGTATAGAGGCTATTAGGCAAGGGTAAGCAATCTTATTTCTGATCCCTAATATAAAGTTTTACCGCTATTTCATTTTCAGTGTTGCCATAGTTACTGTGTTGTAGCCTTTTATTGTAGTAAAGTCTTAAAGTCTGCAAACAAGTATAAGGATCTGTTTTCACAGTGGTTAAAACTACTCCCATTTTCTGAGTGGCCCTTAACCCCCGACCCCGATAGTGGTATAGGATAAGTGGTATTAACTAAAGCCAATATTATGTTTGTGTCCTTAAACTAGTCTATCGTGTGTCTGTGTGTGTGCGTGTCCACATCGTTTTTGAGTGATGGCCCTCTTGTGATCTGGTTGTCACGGTGACATTGAGAGGGCACTCTCTCAGTCTGCATGCACGCTGTGCCGTCTGTTCCTCTGGCACGTTGCCATGCCAACAGGGGGCAGAGGATGAGAACGCTACATTTTCTGAACTGGGAAAAATTAGTGCTGACTGTGTGTGTGTAAGACAGGCAGAAACAGTACAGCAGGGAGGGAGATGGTGAAATGTTTTTCACAGGGGTGAGGTTATGCCTGCCGTGACTTGGCCTTCATTTTCCAAAGTCAGCATTCTCTTCTGTTTTAGAGTGCTGAATATCACAGTGTGAGGAGTTTTGATTGTACTGTGGTGTGTGTGTGTGTGAGTGAGTGTGTGTTTGTGTGAGTGTGTGTGTGTGTGTGTGTGAGAGTGAGTGCGTGTGTGAGAGTGTGAGTGTGTGAGAGTGTGTGTGTGAGTGTGTGTGAGCGTGTATTTATCACTTTGTGGGGACCAAATGTCCCCATAAAGATAGTAAAACCCAAAATTTTTGACCTTGTGGGGACATTTTGTCGGTCCCCATGAGGAAAACAGCTTATAAATCATACTAAATTATGTTTTTTGAAAATGTAAAAATGCAGAAAGTTTTCTGTGAGGGTTAGGATTAGGGGTAGGGTTAGGTTTAGGGGATAGAATATAAAGTTTGTACAGTATAAAAACCATTATGTCTATGGAAAGTCCCCATAAAACATGGAAACCAAACGTGTGTGTGTGTGTGTGTGTGTGAGTGTGTGTATGTGAGTGAGTGTGTGTTTGTGTGTATGTGAGTGTGTGTGTGTGTGTGTGTGTGTGTGTGCGCGTGTGTGATTGTGTGTGTGAGTGTGTATTTGAGTGTGTGTATATGTGTGTGAGAGTGACTGTGTGTGTATGTGTGTGTGTATGTGAGGGTGTATGTGAGTGTGTATGTGTGTGTGTGTATGTGAGTGTGTGTGTGCGTGTGTGTGTGTGAGTGTGTGTGAGAGTGAATTTGTGTGTATGTGTGTGTATGTGAGAGTGTATGTGAGTGTGTGTGTATGTGAGTGTGTGTGTGCGCGCGTGTATGTGTGCGTGTGTGTGGCATATCTTTCAGGAGAAAATAATGAATGAATAATGAAATCAATAATAAATAGATACAATTCTTGAAAAAAGAAATGTTGGCATAAGTAGTTCAGAAAATGCATTTAAATAATTATTAAGCACTGAAACTAATTTGTTTTAAAATTTTATTCATTTTTTATCAATCAAAGACACTAAACAACATGCAATACCAACAATTCATACCTTTTACTTAAAGGTCACACCACTCAACATTATATCAATCCTAAAATGATTATTATTTTTCTTTGCAAAACAATTAGATTTGATATAAACAGTACTGTATCACATAGTGCTGTGAATCGATTAAAACATTTAACTAATTAATTGCACAGTTTTCTGTGATTAATCACAGTTAATCAGGATTCAATTATGGAACAACATTAAAAAATCATCATTAATATATATATATTTACTTTATTCTTTGTCTCAAAAAATTGGTTAGTCATAATGTATTTAATTATATAAATATGTACATTAAACTTGTACAAAGGTGCCTGGGTTTGATCCTAGCAAGCAGCAAATGCCCTAACCCCAGCCCTAATATATAATATCATATATATTCCAAATATAGACATAAGAATTCCTTCTATGTCCAAACAGTTTTTGTGTGTGTATTTTTGGTATCAATGACTCACTGTATCACCATCTTGTCCAGCGGTGCCGTTCATGGGTGGGGTCATGTCCACATCCACACATGAGCTGTTCGGCAGATTTTTATCTACACCAACACAAAAAGAAGTACAAAGTGTTTTCAATGATTTAATTTTTCCCTTTTCTCCCCAATTTGGAATGCCCAATTCCGAAAGCGCTCTAAGTTCTCATGGTGCCGTAGTGGTTCACCTCAATCCGGGTGGTGGAGGACGAATCTCAGTTGGCTCCACGTCTGAGACCGTTAATCTACGCATCTTATCACGTGGCTTGTTGAGCGCATTACTGCGGAGACCTAGCGCGTGTGGAGGCTCACGCTATTCTCAGCGGCATCCACAGACAACTCACCACGTGCCCCACCGAGAGCAAGAACCACATAATAGCGACCGCGAGGAGGTTACCCCATGTGACTCTACCCACCCTAGCAACTGGTCCAATTGGTTGCTAAGGAAGCCTGGCTGGAGTCACTCATCATGCCCTGGATTCAAACCATGTGGTAGTCAGCGTCTTTACTTGCTGAGCTACCCAGGCCCCCAAGTGTTTTTAATTCTTTATTTTTTTCTCCACCAAGGGCCAATAATATCCTTAAAGTTCACCCAAAAATACAAATTCTGTGAAAGTTTAATTCAGATCAATACAATGAGTGTTTGTAGTCACCACGTCTGTCAATAGGTGCCACATTTTATTTGAGAGCTTCTCTCAAGCTGCAGCTGAGGGCCAGATTTTGACAGTTGTGGTCACTATAATCTGTTTTTGGATGGAAAGAGGAGAACATTCTTCAAAATTGTTCCACAGCAAAAAAAAATAATGACTTAATCTCGTAATATGATTTCCGTCTCTTTTTCTTAGTGTGTTAAAGACTGTGGGAAATTATGCTAACCGTTCAATATTAGCGTATTAGCATCAAAAGCAGGGCTGTTCAGAGCAGTTTTCTTTGATGTAATCTCTGTCCACACAATCACAATCTATTTTCAAAGCATCTTTAACCCTTTGAATGCTTACATCTCTCCATCTTTCTCCTTTTATCATTAAGTCAATTCAAGACTTATTTCATAAGATTTATTTGCTTAGCGCTTTCCACAACACATTATGCCCAATACTACTCCACTAGCCCATAGAGTACCATGGTAGTGTTTTTTGTTTTGTTCCAGTGCCCTTACAAAAAATCGAAACATGCCGCAAATTTGCCGCTTGTTATTTTCACATGCAAATGTTTGACAGAAGTTTGCAGCTGTTCACCGGAAGTGATGAACCTCCGGCAAACCAAGTTTGCAGCAAAGCTCATTTACATGTGAAAATTATCAGTGGCGAATTTGAAGTGAACTCTCAAGTTTTTGTAAGGGTGGTTATACTATTGTATTCTCTGAAGTACCTTAGGGTACCATGCCAATATCATGCTGTATGACAGGGAGCTCTAATAAACCTGGAGGTAGCTATTGGTTATTATATCAATGGCAGTTTCTTGCCTAGCGCTTTCAGCCCTGGAAGTACTTGACCTGCACACTGCGATCTTTGCTCATGGGCACTCAGTTCCGAACACAATTTTTGACCCAATCACTTGAGCTGTAAATGTAATTTGATTAATGACTCCAAAGGTGCAGGAAAATTGCATCCTGACTGGCTGATCACAGCACAACAATTTGCAGGAAACACAACAGCATGAAGTAAGTAGTAAGTAAAGTTTATTTATAAAGCGCTTTTCACAGATAAAATCACAAAGTGCTGTACAGGAGGATAAGTAAAAACAAACAGTATAAAATGTATATACATATGTAAGATTAAAGTGACACTGGTAAAAACCCATCAACCAAAAGCCTTATTAAATAAACATGTTTTCAGCGCCTTTTTAAAAGAGGCAACAGTGTCTGCCAGAGGCATGGACAGGGGCAGGGCGTTCCACACTCTGGGAGCTACAGACTGAAATGACATGTCCCCTCGGGTCTTATAACGAGTCTTAGGGACTGCAAGCAAGTTCTGGCCAGAGGACCGGAGAGTACGGTCAGAGGAATACAACTTCAAAAGGTCCAGGATGTAATGTGGGGCCTGACCATTTAAGGCTCTGAAAGTCAGCACTAAAATCTTAAAATCAATCCTGAATTTTACAGGGAGCCAATGGAGATCCATTAAGACTGGTGTTATGTGAGACCTTCAAGGGGCAGCTGTTAAAAGTCTAGCAGCAGAATTTTGAACAATTTGCAATTTGTTCAAAGCAGAATTATTCAGACAGATAAAAACAGAGTTGCAGTAGTCAAGTCTTGTTGATACGAAAGCATGAATTATTATTTCCAGATCTTTCTTTGATAACATTTTGCAAATTTTAGAGATGTTCCTAAGATGATAAAAACAATTTCGGAGGAGCTGTTTAGAGTGTGTCTCCAAAGACATGGCCTGGTCAAACACAACCCCCAGGTTTTTGAGGCTGGATTTGACAGAGCGGCCCAGAGAGCCAAGGTGCTGTTTGATCAGCGGGATCTTATGGTCTGGGGCAAAAATCAGAGTTTCAGTCTTGTTTGGGTTTATCTGTAAATAGTTTGTGGCTAGCCAGTCTTTGATGGAGGACACACACTCTAAAAACAGAGACAAATGATGAAACTCAGACTCGTTAAAAGAACAATACAACTGGACATCATCAGCATAGAAATGGTATGATACATCCTTGAAACAACCAATAATTTGACCAAGTGGCAAAATGTACATTAAAAACAAAATAGGACCCAAAACTGAACCTTGTGCCACTCCACAGGACAAATTGGTCACATCAGACTGTACATTGTTCACAGCAACATTAAAGGTTCTGTCATGAATATAGGAAGAGAACCACTGAAGGACAGATCCTGAAGTCCTTCACTAGCAACTATCCTGAACTGTGACATCAACATTCTGAACTATAATGAAATATATGCCCATTCCGTCAGAATATACAGCTTCTTTTGAATGGCCATCAGTGGAAAAGATGCGTTTGGTGAGCAGAATGGTGCAGTTACGGTCTCTTTCAACTGGGGCTAACTGCTCATGCTAACCAGCCTAACCTTAAACCCTGGTGTAATCAAATGTACTCAAGCCTTTTCAGTCAGTTTAAATAATGTTATTGACTTGAAACCTGTTAACAACCTGTTAAATTCAATGTTATCACATTTTAGGTGTAAACTCATTTTAGTTGACACATTATTTAATCTGACTGAAAGGTTAGGCTGGTTAGCATGAGCAGTTAGCCCCAGTTGAAAGAGACTGTAACTGCATTGGTAAAACAAGTTTTCACACACTTACCAGCAACTCCGTTTGAATCCTCCACTTGGCATTTCTTTTTGGCAATTTTGTGTAGGATTGAGGCCTTCTCACGGAACTTTCCTGGAAAACAAGCCAAAAGGGGTGAGACCTTTGACTGGAAAAAATGTCATACACTCATTGAAAACTGACTGTATATTTCAGCTGTGACTGTCTACAGAATGTTTGTCACGCTCGTCTATATTTTGCCATTTTGTGAGTCTATTACAGTAAAATAAAGTATTTATTTTTTCATTGGTTTCTTGAAAACTTGGTTTCTTGGTTGGAAACATGGTAGTTAGTTTATGTTTGAAAGGACCTACTGGGAGTCAGCACTGTTTTCCATTTAGGGCACTGATTAATGCATGACTAAAAGTTCTATAACCACAATGACACTACTTGAAATTTTTGAGAGTTGAAGTACATTTGCAGTACTCCAAATTCAATAAATATGTTTCATAAACATCTTATACTATTGGTAGTTCCTATTCTGGATGGTATTTGGTCAATAAGTTGCTTAATGTTTTATTTTTAAGTAACTGTAATATAAAATCAATAACGCACCATGCTATATTGTGAATATATTGCATCATGCCTAAACACCATTTAGCCATGACTACATTCACAATATAGAACAGTCTCACATACCTTATTACTTAAAAGTTAAATGTATAATATCTACACCACTACCGGCCAAACAGAATTGCAAAAATGTTTTCTAATAACACATAATAAATATTACTAAAACTGTTTTCTGAACACTCAATACATAAAATACCATGTAACCTTTGATGTGACCTTAAAACTATGTTCACATTAGCGTAGTTGCCTGCAGCTAGTTCATAAGATTAGAGGGTATGTCTATAACTCAGGATGACTAGAACAGTACCAGACCATTGAAGAAATTATCGATACAGTTGCACAACCTTATTGGGATCCATCAATGTCTGAATAAAAACACAGAGAGTAGCAGATAATGACATCTCACTGCATTTCGGTTTTGTATCTGTCTGTTTGTATGGGTGAGAGAGAATGCATGTGCTTGAGCTTGTATTTAAGCTCTAAATGATGAACATAAGCATGGCTGGTTAAATGTACTTTAATGGCAACATCCTAATCAGTAAATATATTTGACTTCCTGTCAAACCCTTCACTCTGATTGGCTAGTAGACAGACAAAATGAGACAGTCTGTCTCAATAGAAGGTGCACATATATTTAACGTGACCTACTCATCATATTCATGCCAGAAAGGGTTTGGGGCATAAAGAAGCTTTGGAGAAGATCAAGGTTGGTTTGATAATGTTGGTTTGTATGTCTTCTGGGTATGTGGTAAAGAAATCCTAGTTTGTAATGTAGGCAGTATCTCTGAGGTCAAGTTATGCTGAAAACTACATAATTGCCAGCAATCTATAAACTTTAGTTTTATACATGGTTTTAATCTGATCTCTTTAATCTGATAATTATAGCCTAGGCATTACCATGTACAAATCCAAACTGTTCCCAAATTGTCGCTTTCAAACGTGATGGTGCAGGTTGTAGTTTGTCTATCTGTGTCCAAACGAAGTGATTTCGATAGTATATCATCTCTAACCATTTGTTTCTAGCATCTCACTCCTTTTCTGGTGTGGCTTATATTGAACTCCAAATCAATTCTGAATTTGAGAATCGATTCAGAATCTTCAGAGAAATAATCTCTATGCATCATTGATGGGTGGCTGTGGCTCAGGTGGTAGAGTGGGTCAGTTGCTAATTGCAGGGTTGGTGGTTCGATTCCCATCCCACACGACTCTACATGCTGAAGTGTCCTTGGGCAAGACACTGAACCCCAAATTTCTCCCAATGGCAGGTTCGCACCTTGCATGGCAGCTCTGCCGCCATTGGTGTGTGTGTGAATGGGTGATTGGGACACAGTGTAAAGCACTTTGGTAACCTCTAATGTTAAAAAGAGTGCTATATAAGTGCAGACCGTTACTGTTGTACTGCTACAATCTATATTGCTGGGTTACTCTAAGGGGCACACTGTTGAGTTACTGAAAAGGCAATTGAGGCAATGTATTGTTGGTTTATCCCGAAAAGAGGCCTGACATTGTTGGGTTACTCAAAATAAAAAATGGTCTGGATTTCTCTAAAAAGAGTATTGCTTGGTTACTCTAAACTAGATATTGTTGAGTTTTTCTATGCAGAGGCATGTCATTGTTGGGTTACTCTTGTCAGGGTTTTGTTGGGTTACCCTGGTCAGGGCATTGTTTGGTTTCTCTAAAGTTGGATTCACTCTAAATAGGATATTGTTTTGTTTCTCCAAACAGGTATGTCATTGTTGGGTAACGTAAGGCAAGGAATTGTTGGGTTTCTCTAAAGCTAGGTTTATTCTAGACAGGGTATTGCTGGGACACAAAATTAGCCTTTTGCTTAAAGATGTCTTTATAAAGATGATGTGACAAATATTTCCACAAGCACATTCAAATATGTGTGATATACTGTCTCACTCTGGGCACGTATGCTGTTTTCTTTTATAAGCGGCGCTCATTGAGACCGATTGTGTTCATTGTGAACACATGAAACTCAAGACGCTTTGCTCTCGGCTCGCTTTCGTTCTGAAAGCCAAAGCCACTCCTTTCTCCTCCCACTATACTCTGTCTGCGGCTCCCAAGGGGCTGCATGAGGTAGGTGTGCGAGGGCGGAAAATAGAGCGCAGAGATTTTAGAAGTATTTGTCACCAGTCCAGTTTTGCGTACCTCTACTCCTCCATATCAGAAGGCTTCACCCGTTCAGTGTGAGCACTGTTATTGCCTGGGCAGAGCCAACGCTGATACAGAGCTCACTAAGATTTATTGTGTTCATTATGAATTATGAAAGGTTTGACTCTCTGGCTCGGTTCCTTTCTGAAAGCCGAAGCTGCTCACCTCTCCTTCTGCTATACTCCTTCCTGAAGGAACGCACGAGGGAGGCATGTGAGGACGGATATGGAGCATGGAAAGTTGAACCCGCTGAGGCCTTCTTGCCACAATTACCCAGGCATTTGTACTGAATGCGCTTATAGGTTCACTGTTTGAGCCACTTTCGCATTAGTCAAACGTATTTTGGAACTTTAGGCCTTGTTAAAAGACATTCTCAAGAGTAGAGAACATTATGTGCTCAAGGTTTTGGCCACTTCCTTCAGGGGTCCGGTTGTTACCTAACAGTATTTCACTCCTCCTCCAGTTGAATCGGACGAGGTGCAGAGAATATACATGCTCTGACCTGTGAGGGCACTAAGCATGCATGTTTACCAAACAAGTCAATTCAGGCTGACAGGTCAGCTCTTTATCTGCTTTGGAGGCCGTTAAAAATGTTTGGTCAGCTGCCAAAGGACAGATTTTCTCAGTGGGTGATTCGCAAGTCGGGCAATGTCCAATGGGTGTTAAGGCTCTCTACCAGGAACATTGCCTCCTCCTGGGCTTGGGCTAAGGGTGTGTACTTGGAGAACAGCTGTATGGCTGCAGGCTGGGTTTCCCTAACATCTTTGCCAGGTTTTATATCTTGGATGTCTCTTTCATCTCTTCCCAGATTCTCATGGCAAAGGAAGGTTGATTCGTCAATGTCCACTACTTTACAAGTTAGTGTCATAATAGTCTCATGAACGTGTCATTCTTGGCTCTTTCCAGTGTAAAGAGCAGGGTTGGGAGGGTTACTTTTTAAATGTATTCCACTACAGATTACATGCTGTAAAATGTAATTTGTAACGTATTCTATTAGATTACTCAAGGTCATTAACGTATTTTAAATACTTTGGATTACTTCTTCAGCACTGGTAGATTTTTCACTTGTTTTGACTATAAAAAATCTGACAGTACAGTAAGAAAAAATACACATGTTAAAAATAAATTCTCTGAAAAACCCAAATATCTTATGCAATCTAATTGATCTTGTTTTAAGGATTTTTAAAAAATATATTTTTACAGGAAAACAATACAAAAATTCTTATAAAGAATATGATTTGTGCCCTAATATCAAAGGTCTTATTAGAAAAAAGAAATTATGATCTAACATGAATTTTCTTGATAGCAAAATATGATCGTGTCTGGTAACATGTGCATGTAAAATGGGCTAGAAATAGCATTTTTGCTTAGTGTAAAGCTGACAATTTATACAAGGATTATTTCTATTTCTTCTGCTGCAAACTTCAAACGTACTTCTCTGTCTGCTCGTATGAATGTAACACATCATAAGAAAGTGTTTCACCGCTGTTCAAATGCACTTTGGATCGCATTATTTATATGTATGATTTCCGGATAATAAATATTAGCATATTTTTGCAGATTAACATTTTTATTGGTTGATTCTCAAACATAACACAACAAAGCAAAATATACATGCACAGAGTCAACCATAATCCCCTTTGAACCCCTTTATTTCCCTTTCCCCCCTCCCAATCCCAAACCCCATCCTGACCCTCAACAAATATCCCTGTGGTCAGAGTCTACATGCAAAAAAAAAAAAACAAAACAATTATATATCTATAATTTATTTATTTATTTAATAAATTATATAATTTGTAATAAGGAAGATTCCTGAGAAATGCAAGCTTGTAGTGCCACCTGTTTACTCCAGAGGGCAGTAATTGAAACTTCAGCTGTATGAGCAACATGCAGTTTATACAGTGAACAAAACAACCCTTCAGCAGACAGAACAGCACAAACATGCGTTACGTTCTTGCGTTCAAAAAATTTGATGGAGCGCAAATTAAAACTAAGGGATCTCAAGATGTGTTTTAAGTATTAAACTATATTTATCTTGACACAGTGACCTAAAAGTTTTATGTTTATGATATATAATAATCACACACATTTAAAACTATAAATCTCTCTCCAATGTCCCTCCCTGAGAGCCTTCTAAAAAGGCAAATTAGCTGCACCGTTTTTTTATTAAATAACTCTTCCAATTCTATATGCCATTTATTCAAATGCCACTACCCTGCCCATCTCTGTGTACCACTTTTGAAATGAGGGCGCTCCAGCCAACTTCCATCCCCTAAGAATGACCTGTCAACCGATCATAACACTGGCTAGGACCCAATTTTTTATATATTTATCCCCTGTATTAATGACCGGCCCCTCGCCTAAAATACAGAGTCTGGGGCTTAATGAAATTTGAGTGCCCAATACATAACACTTAAAACATGAATCCTCAACCAAAATTCTAGGATCTTAACACACCACCAAAAACATGGGTTGTGTCCCCATCTTCTGATTGGGATCACCAGCAGGTGGGTGTGTCTTTAAGACCAAGTCTATACAATCTAGAAGGATCCAATAGAATCAATGTCAAATCTTAAATACAATAAGGTGCACCCTTGCATCTCTAGATGTAGACTTAACATATTTAGAATCCTAGCCCACACTCCCTCCTCCAATACCAAGTTTAAATCTTTCTCCCATTATCTCGAGAGAAGTTGAAGACAACACTGATGCCGTTCACACGTCCGATCCTCGCATGGCGTCATGTGACTCAGAAATTAGCATAATTAATTCTGATTCAAAGTAATGGCCAGCATCGGCCATTCACTGCCAACCATGGTAAAATAAAATGTAGCATTAAACATACTGAATATATGTACTGATTACCATTGTCCCATGTCGACCAAACATGTTGAGTGGTGCAAACATCATCTGCAGCCAGAAGTTTTGAGTCTACATAGGAAAGCTATAGGATACTTCCTTGCTGCCGTTCTCCCTATTTAGTGAATAATTTAACCTCCAGTGTGCTGTCTGTCTGCACTGGTCTCAGAACAGTTTGAAATGCACTTTATTTTCATCCAAACTCCGTATATGTCCTCTGAAAGCAACATTTTCCATCTTTGTAATGCACCTATTGATGATGCACAGTTAATATAGTATTTCTAAGAGAAAAATAGCCCTATAGTCCTAGTCTGTGGTCGTTGTGTTTAACCTCATGCCGTTTATTGAAAAATCTGTAAAATATTCAATTTTTTTCATGGAATATGGGCCTGATATCACTTTATCAAATCCAGTTTCAAATAAAAGTGAGGCACACATAACTGATTGAGCGGTTAATCAATCGAGGCATTGGGTATGCATTAAATTTAGATGCCGCATTTACTTTTTTATAATCCAAACAAAAATGGACCAAACCTTCACTCTTTGGAACCAGCACCACCAGGCTGGCCCAGTCAATGTGGGATTATTCTATTACCCCCATATCTAAGCATGGCCTTTAATTTTTCCAGAACCCATGGCCTTTAATTCTTCCTTTTTGTAAAAACAAAAAGTAGGGACAACTGCGAACTACTACCCCAGGTGTTGTTTTGATATGATGCTCTATGAAATTTGTACGACTGGGAAGAGGCGAGAACATGTCTGAGAATTCTCCTTGCAACCTGGCAATCTCTGACACTGTGATGGTCAGAGGTGGTCTCCACAGGTGACCAGGTTGACTCTATCAGTGGCTTTTAAGTTCACATCCGGTCCGAGCTCCTCCCTCTCTGGAACCACCATCGCCAAAGTCATGGGGACCGCCTCTCTGCACAGTTTTAGGAGGTTGAGGTGGTAAATCTGATGTGCTCCATCTCTATCCGTTCGTTTCACCTCATAATTGATTACATCCTGAATCCACCAAGGCTTGATATGTACCCCCTTAATAATCACAGGTTTGCGGTACATTCCAGCTTGAACGGGGCTGGCCAGCAGTGCGTTGGGGACACAGACCAATGTCCCCACCTCCATTACTGGGCATTGGTCCTGGAAATGCCTGGCCTCCCTGCAGCTCCAGCAAACCAGCACAGACTTCCCGCTTATGGCGAGAAGAGTGGAGAAGGATAGGGGAAACTGCCAGGTTGTGCAGTCACCAAAGCCAGGGAGCTGGTTTGGGAGGGGGAACTCCCCATTTCCAGGGAGGAGGAACAGGATGGGAGGAAGAAGAGGGAAGTGAAGGAGGGGAGACAGGAGAGAGAGAGAGAGAAAAAGGATCCTGTGGCTTGCCGGCTCACGAATACACCACCATACGGTCCTCTGCCAGCTGGAAGACCGTGTGGAGCGACGCCGGGCGATGGCACTGGACCTACTCCGTCGTCCCTCTCGGAAGTTGAGAAATAAACTGCTCCAGTATCACCAGATCGATCACAGTCCCGACATCGCATTGCTCAGCCAGAAACCACCTATGGCAGGTGTACCGGGCGACCAAGGGTCAGAGCGTGGATGTGTTGGCGCTGTTAATCTGGGGTCTGGCCAATCCGTTGCAGGATGGCTTTCATTAAGTTTGCATACACCAGAAGGTTCTCCACTGGCAACTGCTGGGCTGTGAGTTTGGCAACCCATACAAACAAGCGTACTGCCCACTGGGTGTTCGGCCAAACGCATGCCCCCGCTTATAGAGCTCCAAGAAGGCCTCCGGATCATCCTTGGGGAACCATCTTGATGAGTAGCATCTGGGGTGGGGTGGTCGTGGGGTCCGTGCAGCGGCAGCCCCCTCATGGTGTAGCAAGCTCCGGAGCACCTGCCGGTCTGCCTGGAGGAGCGCGATGAACCGCTGCTCCTACTCTGCATGCAGCTAGAGGAGGGCCTGATGTTGGGAATGATGGATGCTGGTGAGGGTCTTGAAAACTCCCTCCAGAGGTGATACTTCCATGGCGGCTTTCTACTTCCTTAAATCCCAGGTTTCGGCACCACTGTGACAAGTTCTTTAACTCTCTTCAAGGAGGAAGCATGAGACGGTGAGATTAAACTCAAAAGGGTATTTATTTAATAACACAAATTCGCTTTTCAGCATGTCATGGTGTACACAGAGCACTCTGCTTCGTGTGCGTCTCTCTCTCTCCACTGGTCTCTGGCTCACTCTTAAAACCATCTCCAACTCTCACTGCAATGACATACAGCTGTTAGAGACAATCATTGACAGGTGATGATCCTCAATATTCTCATCTCCCGATCTCGCTCTCCATTCACAAGCCGGCACTCAACCACACCCCCACCACCACAGTTTGATATTCTGGTAATAAGTACAATACAAAGTACATTTTCATTATTAGACAACAAATGGGATCCCTGGAAGTGCTCAGAGGTGACGTGCACCCTGATATAGTTAATTACGCATTGTGCCATGTAAGCTTGGACAGACAGATGAAGACAGTAGCTTGACTATGCCAACCCCTGCTTGACTATGCCAACCCCGGGTTTAATCCAGACAAGGTATTGTTGGGTTTCTCAAAACTAAGGTAAAGAGTTGTTGAGTTACTCTAAACAGGATAGTGTTGGTTTATCTAAGCAAAGGCTTTTCATTGTTGGGTTAATCAAGGCAGTGTATTGTTGGATTTCTCAAAATAAAGGCAGAGTGTTATTGAGTTACTCTAGACAGGATAGTTTTGGGTTTCTCTAAATAGATGCAATATAGGGATGTGTTTCTTTAAAAATAATTAGGCTATTTTGGGGTTAATCTAAATGGAGGCAGGCTATTGTTGGGTTTCTCAAAATACACACAGATCATTGTCAGGTCACTCTAAACAGACAGGATAGTGTTGGGTTACTCTAAATAGAGGCAAGGTACAGCTGGGTTTCTATTAATAGAGACAGCTGTTGTATGTTTTCTCAAAATAGAGGCAAATTATTGTTTGGTTACTCTAGACAGGATATTGTTGAGTCCCTATAAATAGAGACAGATAATTTGATTTCCTCTAGGCAAGATAGTGTTGGGTCTCACAATACAGAGGCAGAGTATTGTTGGTCTACTCTTGGCAGGATATTGTCGAGGTTCTCTTAAATGAATTAATAACTAATTTTTACTCATATACTTTTCTATCGACCCCATACTGCGTCATATTATTACAACTTCAAAGTCTGTTTAATATGGAGGAAGGAACTCAAATTAGAATCCTCTCAGTAGGTGTCTCACACACACAGTGAATTGTCATTCTGTTGCCTTGGATGTTCCGGTTCTTCAAAGAGACTTCAGCAATTCAGCCATAACCAGATGTCTAAGAACTTACATTATTTCATTAATGAGACGAGAGAGAGAGAGAGAGACAGTGTGAGACTGTTATTATTGTATTATCTCTGTGCTGCTGGTATTGCATAACTCTAGTTATAGAATGAGTCACTCCTCCTTGTCTCAATACTGTGACGTACATTTCTTACCATCTATTTGGGTGCATGTGTATGTGTGCGAATGCAGCCAGGCACATTATCTGACTGCCATGGATTCTTGAGCAGTAACAGAGAGCGATGAGTAATGCCTGGGAAACGGCAGGTGTCTTATAGATTATTTGTAATCACAGCCGCATTCACCCAACAATTCCGCTAATTTAAATACTGGTTATTGCTTTTCATGACTCTAAACATTTTACTCCAAGGCCCATATTTCATGCCTGCATAAGGTGCAAGGTTGTGCACTATGCCTTCTACAATTTACGCTAAATCTAAGTGCAATTTCCGTGCAACACGCAATTGGGAATGGATGAGAGCACACGATCCGTGGGCATATATACGTTTAAACTGTGGGTATATGCACGAAAACAGCACTAACAGGGAATTTCACAAACAGCAACCGGTGCTATCAGAGTGCACATCCAAACTCTGTAATTACATGATTACAGTTACTAGCAAATATGTTGCCAACTTCATCTAAATGGGCTGTCTTCATTTATATCGCTGTTGCTTGGCAATTAAATCAAACTTGATCTAACACATTCGCTCAATTTTGTAAACCCACTTTGCCTCACTTAATTCGAAAAGCATGTACTTTTTTTATTGAAAGATTGGGGTAAGGGAAAAATACTGCATGTAAATTCTGCAGGTACCTTCTGTTACTATTACAAGTAAACTGGTAACAATGCTTTACAATATTATATTACATTAGAATTAAATTTTCAATAATGAAAAAAATGCAATGGTTTAATTAAACAAACCAAGAACAAATTCACAGTAAAAACTGGAAAATTAAAAAGTAATAAATACTCATGGGAATTGAATATGATACCAAATTAAGGATTGAGACAACGATTTGCACTTATGTTGTTATAAAATGAAAAACGCACACACACACTCCATTATGATCTTGCTGGTATGGAAAGAATGTACATTTTATTACATTTGGATAGACAATATCAATGTACTGACAGCATCTATCATGTAAACCCTTTAACTTCAGAAACGTACACATCTTCCTCTAAAGACTGGCCGATCCTATATTTATTAGTAAATGATGGAGAGAGATGCCCAGTAAAAGCACAGTAAAATCAACCTGTAAATTACACAAATTCACTATGATTCGTGCCTCAACATATTCATAACATTTGCACATTTCTGAAATAGTTCAAACATCAATACTTTAATTTTGTACATATCAGTGCCCATTCTAATGTATGAAAATATATGAGTGCAAGAACCACGCTTTACATATGAATATCTATGAATAATAACGGGTAAGACAGAAGGGTGAATGATGAGATTTGACTGAATGGTTCTTACCTTCCTCGGTCATTGTCTGATAATATTTTAGCTTGCCATAAGTCCCCAGCTCTACAATATCACACACAGAGACAAGGGTAAGGCAATGCACGCTAGAACATGTATACAAGCGCACAACAGCACACACACACACACACAAACACAAGCACATAGACGTATGAATGCCAATGTGAATGGTGATGTTATAAGGCCAAACAAATCTCTCCCTTAGCCGATCTCAAGAGCATAAGTGCACAAAAACCGAACAAATTAAACAAAAGGGGAAAAAATAGGCCTTACACTTCATACAGGTATTATTTACAGGTATAAGGAAAAGGACATCCCTCATGTCATTCCAAACCCGTATGACTTTCGAACACTTTTTCCAGCTGCTCTTTCCATACAAAAGAAGTAGATAGTAACCAGGAGTCTTCCAGTTGAGAAAAGTACAAAACCGCACTATTCAGCCCAAACAAACTCAACGCAAGTACGTAAATGCAGTTGTGAGCGCTTAGCCACCGCACTGCCAATGTGCGGTCTGGTTGAACATACTTAATGTGCATTATTGCATTACAGTGATGGGCACAAACCTTAGTAATCAAGGTGGCAAAAGAGTTACCTTCAAACGTCTGCACCATTAAACTGGATGTGTATTATTCTGGTAAGTTTGAAGCAGTATTCTCTTCAAACTGTTGCACGGCCATGACAGTAGTTGATGTGAACAGTTCACACTAATCATCCACCATCGACCCCTTACAGCACCATTAACAATGCAATGAGTAGTTGCATTGTGTTAAGGTCTGGCACATTTCAGAACACAATGGCACCTGAACTCGAGCTTGCACTGCAAGATGGATCTGCGTTCACGTATTGCGTAGAGTATGTTTCGATCCTTACAGAAGTTCTGGAGCTAGCAACTAATTAAATTAGGATATACAGTGGTGCAACATGTAGCCTGACCTCATGGAAGTTATGTGACACTGGCGACGTTTTTAAAAAAAGACGTTACGTGGTAAATTATACCTTTCACAGCAGTTCCGAGGTGAAAGGTCCACTGTGAGGCGCTATAAGTGAGTACAATTTTCTTCTGAACAGATGAGGTTTTTAAGGTTGATGCTCTATCGAGTTTTAAAACTCCAGTTTCGACCTCCCTACCCTAAACCTTAAACCTAACCAATGGAAATGAAAATCTGAGATGAAAACCACAATTGCCGATGCAACCATGTCATTTTGTGGTGCTTCTATGACACTTTCCGCTCACATCTTGACATGCGCTCTTCACAACTCGTATCCGGGTCCTTTGCATCGCAAGGGCAACACTCTGTCAGTTGCTACAAAATGTAGTTGACTATGTAATAAAAACGTTAAAATGTATCGCCTTACAAGTCATGCACTATAGTAAAAGTGATTTTAGGTAATATTCTAATATAAGTCGAAAAGTGTTTATGTAAGTCATAATCTAAAATTGTACTTGTTTTTTTAAGTAAATAATTGGCATTGCTGTTGTAGCGCCTCTAGTGCTCATTTCACTTCAAAACTGCTATAGGCACTTTTCCACTGCACGTTAAGGTTCGACTCACCTCAACTGTACTCGCTTTACTGTTCTGAGCTTGCATTTCCACTGCAGTTTAGTGCCCCTCAACGTGGGTGGGATAATAGGATGATCGTCATAGTTACGCCGCCTCTACTGCCGTGACATCATCTTAAACACGACACAAAATGACCAAAACAATAACACGACCGCTAGCTGTTAGCTACTAGCTCACTGTGCTGCATAAAGCAGTTGTTGCATGGTGATTTTACACAAGTGTAACAGTTAAATTGGCCTGGTTGTTTTAGAAGCAAGCTTCCAGTAGCTGGTCAACTAAATAAAGTGAAGCTTCCAAGCAGAGTATAGAGTTAACGTAACAAAACATACCATCCTCCATCATGGCCAGGGCACTCTCCTTCCCATTGCTTGCCGGTTTAGATAGCGTCCATTTGATCAAACCACTTCCAAATTTCCTTAATGTTTCTGTAGTCAATTTTATTAAATTTTTTACTTTTCCCTACACTGTTGGAAGGTCTGGTGGTTGCCGTGTGCTGAGACAATTCCTGAGAGTCTTTTTCGTTTTGCTCATCGCTAACGAGTGGACCGTCGCACCTCGTTTATTGACCAAGGCGTGGTTTTGCGCTCAGCCATTTCTTTTTTCACAATTTGAATGTCGCGTGAACAAATGACTGCTATCGCTGTTGCTAACTTTAAAACTAGCGGGTTGATGTTACATGTTGGAAATCCAGTGACGCTGGTAGTGACGATTCTCTCTGACCAATAAGTGATCTGCAGGGTTTTGACGTCACATTTAGTATCGTCTCGGCTTGCTTGGAACCTCGACCGAGGTGGTACTAAAAAAAGTATCAGGTACCAGGTACTATCCACAGTGGAAAACCCCCAAAAAGCAACCTGAGTCGAGTCGAGTTGAACCGTACAGTGGAAAAGCCCTTTAAGACACATACAATGACTATCACTTCGACTAAGTGAGCTGCCAAACGAGTTTAAGTACTCAATTTTGGCCTCAAGTACCACAATCCAAGTCTATGTTATTCTATCATGATTCGAGAATGTTCCAGTGGGCATGTTGTGTGCTTCTGAGCGTTTGAGTTGATGTGGCCAATGTCACACATTTGCTGATAAGTGACTTAGAAATAGTGCGGGATCTTAAATTTGACTTATTCATCCCATTATAACTCTTTGTTTTACGTGTTTGTTGTACATCCTTAAGATTATCAGGTTTAAATGGGATTTTAAATCCCCAATTTTCATTATAGTCTCAGACTTTAGAACCCTATTATATAATGAGATCTTATATGATACTGTATGGGCCTCACAGATGTTATAGACACGTCTCATGTCCTTGTTAAGTGATCAGACCAGAGACCTTCCAGAATGACCTCTGCAGCTGTTGCATCCCAGCAGCATAAAGCTTTTAACATTGATTCAGCCGGTAAAGGGTGTGTAAGAGTGAGTGCGCATGTATGATCGTGTTACATAATAAAGGTTGCACACAATAACCTTTCAGATGGTTATTGGCATGTGTGAATGTCTGTGCATGTTCGTAAGCAATCAATCGGAAGGAATGTATGACAAATGCTGGTGTCTTTATGAATGTGTGTGTGAGTGGACAGCTAGCTCCAAAAATAGAGAAAGTGTTGGTCTGGCGTGAGGTTGAGCACAATAATCAATACAAACTGCTGATCAGAGGTCAAACACAGTCAAAAAATACAAACAAACAAACACACACACACACAGACAAACCACTGCATATTATGATTGAAATGTCTCTGATAAGCTGAAAGGTTACCGAGAGCTGTGGTAGTGTGTGATCTGCGAGTGTGTCTGTGTGAAATGAGAAGGATGAACAGCGTACACACGTGGAAAACCAGGCAGCGTTCATTAATCATGTGTTCGACATCAATAAATTAACTTCTGCAATTAATCAATCCATGCGGGAGTGTTGATTGTGTATGTGTGAGTGTGTGTCACAGTCCGTTTCTGTTGATTCACTCTCAGCTCACATCACACTCAAAGCGTGCACTGCAGTGTAAGCGAAGCTACTTCGAAAATGTCGATGGCCAAGCTACAAAGTGTTTATACTTTAAAGCAGGGTTCATTTTTAAAATGTTTTTTTTTTTTTTTATTAAAAAAATTATTATTTTAGGACACTATTGAGTGATGTCATTCATTAATTTAGTTCATTTTAATTAATTGTATTTTTACAAAATAAAATTGGGCTGTTAATTGATCATTTTTTTTTTAATGTTTTTATTAAAAATAGTCACAGTTGTATTGCATATATATATAATATATCCATAATAATTAAAATCATTAAAATATTATATGTAGGGCCTATAATAAATAATAATAAATTAGATATTCAGATTAAAATATCTTGCATAATTGTGGCAGATGAGTAAAGCATTTGTTACAAAATAAATAAAAGTGCTTTGAGTCAATATAAGGGATGTGCACGGTTACCGTTTTTAACATTCGATTAACTGCGAGGTTTCACGAACGAGTTACACTGCTGTGGTTAAATAGCCTCTTCGGGGTGCTTCGATTTTAAAATGGTTAAAAATAAAATGGCACTGAACTTGTCTAATAATTGGACATAAATATGCAAACCAGAGCAAAAACGCTGTCTCACCATTTATCAAGCACTGAAACTTTGCTAGGTGAAAAACAACCTTTAATCATGTTCTCAACGTATTCAGAATGCAGCACAACGCATAAACTGTTATAGCCAAATTCCCAGTCAAATACTACACAACCCATAATCCTTAAGCAAGATCCACCAATCAGGAAAGGGAATTGTGACACAAGAGCTCAACAGCTGAAAATGATGAAATTTATTAACGTTGTTGTTCATTTCAGAACTGATTGGTTTTGTTTTAAGGCTTCTAACTCTTTATCGAAGAAACTTTTGTAATGTCTATGGAGAAAATTAATCCGCAACCATTGTCGTTGAAAAAAAGTGGCTGGTCGCTGTTTTGTCTCAAAATATCGTTTTTTATTGCTGGGGATTTATGAACAATCTAAAACAGATCTTGTGCTGTGTTAGGGAGTTAGATGGGTTAAATGGGGTGGGGCAGTAGCGAACAAACACACTGAATAAAAAATGATAAAACACATATGGAAACTTTAGCGAAATAAACAGAATCTAGGATCCATTACTGAATACTGAGAGGAAATAACAATAAACATTACAACAGACAGGCAAGCAGGACAAAAGGCTCAATATTTGGTGGGGGGATGGGGGGCAGGGGAACAGGGGCAGGGTCGGGGAGTGGGGGGTTCAGCTGTGACTGTGATGACAATGAGATTTAGAGAATAACTCACCAGAGTCAGCAAATTCTGAGGAAACAGTAGACAGAGAGACACACAGAGAGAGAAAGACAGAGAGATGATAAAGAACATAAGCAGGAAAATACGGTTTAGCTCTAATGCAAAGCCATGTCATGAATAGAGAAATGAGATGTGCCACTATTGTTAAAATCCCCATAAACATGTGCGTGTAAAATCAATTGAAGTGTTTTATTGTTAAAACCTATGAACTGTGGGGTGAATTAACTAAACACTTGTGCCAGTTGTGAGTGCCGCATTTCAACAAAACTCACTAACCATCCACAATCCAGTTTAACCAGGTACTAAATGTGCTGAAGTAGCACTGCGCCGTGAGTATTTAAATCAAGTCATTGTCATTCTTTTCAAAGCAAAGATATCCACGTTAGGTAACACTTTATAATAACCACATGGTATAAAGTATGTGTAAAGCATTAGTTAATAGTTAATTAATCATGTATTAATTATTGTTAGTACATTATTAATACATGAATAGGCAACATACAAATAGTATGCTACTATTTTATATTTACTGTAGCAAACAAGTTATTACTTTTTAATGAGTTCACATAGACTTCAGCAATACATTAAAACAACCTGCCTAATAATGTGTAATTCTCCCTCATGCCGCCAAAACAGCGCCAACCCGCATCTGAGATGCTATTCGGCTCACCACAATTGTACAGAGTGGTTATCTGAGTTATCATAGACTTTCAGTTTGAAACAGTCTGACCATTCTCTGTTGATCTCTCTCATCAACAAGACATTTCCGTCCACAGAACTGCCCCTCACTGGATGTTTTTTGTTTTTGGTACCATTCTGAGTAAATTCTAGAGACTGCTGTGTGTGAAAATCCCAGGAGATCCGCAGATACAGAAATACTCAAACCATCCCGTCTGGCACCAACAATCATCCATGTGATTATCTAAACAGCCAATTGTGTGGCAGCAGTGCAGTGCATATAATCATGCAGATACGGGTCAGGAGCTTCAGTTAATGTTCACATTAACCATCCGAATAGGAAATGTGATCTCAGTGATTTGGACCATGGCATGATTGTTGTTGCCAGACGGGCAGCAATAGTTTGGGCATGGTTGTGCCAGAACGTGATTTGAATAATTCCTTTAATGAATCGGGTGCTTAAACAGCGCATGCAAATAAACCAAGTTTTCAGTAGCCACAATTTGTCCCCTTATAAATCTGCATTGCTATGTACTGACCTAACACAACTGACATTGTTATTTTGCTGGAATATTCATTAAAGGATTTATTAAAGGTGAAGCGTGTAATTTCTGCACCAAGAGGCATCAAATGGAATTGCAAAACTAATAACTTGTAGCTCAACTGGTACATCACGGCACAAGCAATGTCAATGTAAAAGTCGCTTTGAATACAAGTGTCTGCTATATACATAAATGTCCTGTACCAAACTCATGCCACTGGTTGAGCCAGAGGTTGACATGCGACCGCTTAGTGCCAGCATTGACACTCTTGAAGAAGTCAACTTGAATGGTTTAACCAAAAAAGTACACACTTTAATTACCAGATGCACCTGATTCTCTTTAGTGGTATTCATTCAAAACAAAAATGGCAAATGAACTTTGGATAAAGTGTTGACAAACGTTTAGGAATATGTGTTGTGATGTTCACTGCTGGTTTCAATACCTACTATGTCCTATATATTTATATATATATATAAATGTGTTCCTTTGGCATCAGTTGAAGTATTTATAATGAAAATCAAATAAATTAGCTTGAAAAGTCTGAACAAACAGGTTCTGTGGAACTCATTTATTGGGGTGATCTCACGAAACCTGTCAAGACAACGTCCTGGTCAGATTTCGCTGTAAATATAGAAGAAATAAATACATTAATTTTATTTGCTTATAAAATAATTCAGCTTATTTTTTAAGATTTTTCTCATTACTGAAAGAAAAGATGGCTATTATAATATTATCTTTACCACATAATTGAAAATGATGAAGCAATTACACATCATAGTAGTTCTCCCTTGGTACTGCCTTAAATTTTTACTGACTTTAATTATGAAAATCGGACCCATTTTAGGGTTCTTTACCTACTATGTCCTAAAGAATTAGACACTATGTGCTTATAATGTACATACATGCTGTTGCATTGTACATTTAAAGTTCTGTGCCTGTGTTAAATTACATTTATAATTACACTGTTATCCTTACCCCTAACCCTATCCCAACCCTTAAGACCCGGGTATACTTCGGTTGAACGCGTTCCGTATTGGATTGCACCCGGTCAACCACATTGCTTTCCTGAGTATACTCCATTGATCCTGAGTGAATACAGACACGTTCGACCTATGACTGCATTGTAATAGACCTACTCTTTTTATAGAGTCAGTGCCTCATGAATGAGCCAACGACACACACAGACTATGACCGCATCCGTGGGTTGACAGAATGTGGGTGGCACGGTCAGGCCACGCATACTGGCTAATGACGAAATTTACTTTACACATTCAGCAATGTGGACCAGTTTGTCCAGATACTCAGGCGACATTTCACCCCACTGAATCAAAGTACACAAAGTATATATATATATATATATATATATATATATATATATATATATACACACAAAACAGTTAGTTCCGGTCCTCCAATCTGATTGGACGAGAGATGTTCCATGAGCACTCATGGTCTGACACCATCATCACTCGGCTTGTGTTCGTGCCATTCTAAACTAAAGTGTAAGAGCAGTGCAGATCTGTTAAGAGCTTCTGTTTGTCTTTTTTTATTACGTTACATATGTTAGCCAACAATTGGTTCCAAAATATATTTTTGTGTGTAATATGAGCCAGTGAGGTGGCGTGAAGTGAATCCGCGTCAGCCGTTTACATACAACAGCTCTTAGTGATTGCTTGTATTACTATTACACAACTAAAACTAGGAATTAACTTTAAATGTCTTCAAACAACTTCAGCATTACGGCTCATCACAGCTGAGAGACACAACAGACTGATTAATTACACAATGGGTGCCGTTTAAAATGGCAGAGGACATTGCAGTTTCTATAGTGATTGACTCTTGTGCACCGGCTACCGTGAAATAGGGAGAAATACCCCCACTTGAACGCTATTTTGCGTTTGTATTTCTCCACTGAGAAAGTTGATCTTCAGAAAGCTGACAGCATCTCTGCTTGGGTGTGGCAACAGGTAATCGCACATGCTCTGTCCCTCTCTCTCTCTCTCTCTCTCTCTCTCACACACACACACACATCCATCCTTGTTTGTCCAATAACTTTTTAGAAACAGCACAAGCCGTGATACTATTTCTGAAGTGACATTTTTGAATTACTAACGAAGGGTTGGACGCAAAATTTTTTTGAACCAGCAATGACAGATTCTGATCCGTCACTTAACAATGTAGTACATATGCGTTTTAAGTTTTTCCTAATTTTTTTTAATTAACTTGTTTTGTATATAAGCAATATCACACTCGCAATCATGATATATGGCCCTAAATCAGTACTGCTGTGATTACCGATTACCTGCGGCCGAATCACAGCAGTGCTGATGTAGGGACATGTTGCACTCTTGCTCGTGTGATATTTCTTAAATATATATATATATATATATATATATATATATATATATATATATATATATATATAGATATATAAGGCCTCCTACCATAACATTTTGAAATTGTACAACTATATACTGTATGTTAGCAATGTTTTTATACAAAGTGGTTTACAGAGCATTTAATCTATGCATTTTATCAGTACTTGCATTCCCAGGAATCGAACCCCTAACCTCGGCATTATATAGCACCCTGTTCTACCAGCTGAGCTATAGAAACGGTACAACTGCACATATATATTTATGTGTGTACCTGTGTATATCGGACATGTACTTAATTGTCATAGGAAAATGTCACATTGAAAAAATAGCATTATTTTCTTTATGCAAAATTATAAATATATATATTGTTTTGATTTTAGGGTGAAATATGACGCATACATTTTACTTGTATGCTTATTTTTATTTTTATTTTTTTTTACCACATGAATCTTTATAAACAAGGTATAAACATCTTATGCAGAAATATTAAAGATGACATTTAAAAGTATAATTGATTGATAAATACAGCAAATACTATTGTTTTATTTTACAAAAATGTGGGGCTTTTTTTAGGTGTAGGTTTAGGGTTTGGGTTGGTCTATAGTAATTAGAATTAGCATTATATAGAAACAACACAAGTACAGTATGTGGTATGTCCTTTCGATAGTGTGTCGGTGTGTGGGTGTTACCTTCACTTAAAGGGTCGAGAGTGTGGATCATCAGCTGAAAGATACTGTTTCTCATCAAGCTGTTGTGTAAGGAGGCGGAGCTCCCTCCTCTCTGCATCCGGGGCTTAGCCTGTGATAGGAGGAGAAACATGTCACTCAAAACAGCAGAACTCAGAGCTGAGGGTGACAGCATGGTCGTCGAAAGGATTACTGGCTGAACAATAATGAACAAGGCTGGACGTCCATGTATATTTTGCCTCTGTGTTTTATTTTGTTATTTTAATCAAGTAATGATTTGTCAAAAATAATTTCAAAGATTCAGCCTGAAATATTGTGGGCAAGAATGAGTGAACAAAAGAAGGGAACGAGTAGCTCTGTAAGAATTCAGACACTCCTACAAAATGGCAGACACCCTAAATAGTGCACTTTATAGTGGATAGGGGTAGTTTCAGACACAGACAGGCTCTCATTAAGGGTCAGGGGTTAATGATGTCATGGCAACACAACAATACAATCAGGACAATTGGCTGCTGATTCAATGTGTATGTCCATCCATCCCTCCTTCCCTCTCCCACTCTCTGTCTCTCTCTCTCTCTATCTACAGGATCCATCCAACCAACCAACCAGTCAGTCAGTCCATCGGTCATTCAGTACATCTCTCCATCTCTCTTTTCCATCCATCATCCATCCATACATCTATCAATATATCTGTCTGTCTGTCTATCTTTTCCCTCCTTCATATATCAATCAATAAATCAATCAGTCAACAGGATCCATCTATCCATCCATCCATCCATCCATCCATCCTATCCTGATCAGTTACCAGGGCGACAAAAAAATCGTATTCGCAGGCTTAATGAATACATAATGAATAAATGTAACTCTTTAACCGATATAAATCAACTGCTCTTTCGTACTCTTCCAGGCTGTACATTGGTCAAAGGAAACAGCAATGCAAATTTGAATCTGACAATCTGACTTTAGTTGCTCATTCATTTGCACTTTTGAGGGGTTCTGAAGAAACTCTGAAGGGCTGACGGGGTGGAGCTCAGGCTTACACACTGCTTCGGGGATGCGATTTGCATCTGAGTTGTCACACTTTGCTTGTAAGCGTCAAGGATTAGCGACTGGATAAACTTTTCTTTTCTCTATTTGTTTGTAGATTTATTAAGAGTGGAAACGATTAAAAATACATAGGCAAAAAGGTGATTGAGAATGAAAGGATGAAAAATATGTATTTATTTGGCATGTTAGGCCAGCAGAGAAGGCTTTGCTGGCCCAGATAATCCATGTGCATGTCAGTTTTATCTCTTACCAAAAATGCATAAGGATACAACAACATGGACAGTTCCCTTTGAAGTTCCATATGGTCGACCCATAGTCTCGTGTGTCTCGGAGTCATGTCAGCTGGCAGAGTATATTGGTTATTTTTTAAATCCTCTATTACAGATGCATCCCAGTTACATAAAGGATACATATAATTTTGTAGAGACTTGAATTCAATATTGTAGATACTGAAAATATGTTTTTGTTTTCTATTGATATTGATAGCCTCTATACAAATACTGATACAGCCTTGGGACTCAATGCAGTAAAGAACATATTTTTGAGATTTCCGTATCTGGAAAGATGTGATGAGATCACTGCTGGAAATGGGTCTAAGCAGAAATTATTTACATGACACAGCTTATGCAAATATTTATATGGCTGACAGGGAGCAAACTGTCATAGACAGAAATTATATGAATGTCTCAAAGGATATTAATAAGGGAACATCTTTGATTCCATTGATTAGTTTATTTTCACCAATGGCTGGTGCCAAAAGCTTTGAAACCCTTTAAGGTTATAGCAGCATTTAGAAGAAATACGTTTCTATCTTGGCATATTCATTTTAAATCCAGTTTTGCCTAATTCCCAATGCGCTCTAAGTCCTCTTGGCGGTGTAGTGACTCGCCTCAATCCAGGTGGCGGAAGACGAATCTCAGTTGCCTCCGCGTCTCAGACCGTCAATCCGCGCATCTTACCACGTGGCTTGCTGAGCATGTGATCACAGAGATGTAGCGCGCATGGAGGCTTTAAGCTATTCTCTATATATTCTATACAGCATCCACGCACAACACACAGGTCAAAGTAGTATGCCCAGAAATGTATTTCTACTACACCTGCATACATAAAGAAAGTACTTAAATGTCTTTATTTATTGCGCACAACACACCACACGCCCCACCGAAAGCGAGAACCACATTATAGCGACCACAAGGAGGTTACCCCCAAGTGACTCTACCCACCCTAGAAACCGGACCAATTTGGTTGCTTAGGAGACCTGGGTGGAGTCACTCAGCACGCCCTGGATCCGATCTCGCAATTCCAGGGGTGATAGTCAGCGTCTTTACTCGCTGAGCTTCCCAGGCCCCCCAGTAATTTTGTTTTTAACAAATATTCTTACTTGGATAGTCCCATTTTACAAACTTTTACATTGCAAAGTTGCAATATAATGTAGGTTATAGAGTGTATAAATTGTGGGAAATGATATAAAGGTGAAACAAAATGTATCCTAGCATTTGTTTAAAACAACACCTATCTATCTGTCTGCCATCCATCCACCCACCCACCCACCAACCCATCCATCCATCCATCCAACCATCCATCCATCCATCCACCCAACCAGCCACCCACCAACCCATCCATCCATCCATCCATCATTCCATCCTTCCATCCATCCATCCTTCCATCCACCCACCCACCCACCCACCCATCCATCCATCTACTAATGGCATAAGTATATATACATAGGTATATATCTCTTCATAACCATTTCTCTGTCCATCTGCCCAATTAGTTTAAGCTAAACTTGTATGTCTCTCATTATCATATTTCCCATTAGTGAGGTCAGGGGTCAAAGGGTTTGATTTTCAACAAGTCACAAGGTGCCATGCTTTATAACTCAACACAAAAATACATATAAACAGACCAATGGCCATTTATACTGTACACAGACAACACTTACCGACAGTTTGCTGTCATCTTCCACTCCTCCAGGGCTCAACTTTAAGGTCAAGAGATGAACAGAACACAGAAAAAGAGGGAGAGACAACAGTACAGTGATGTGAGACAAGACCAGACATCAGACTCCATACAGACATTACATATAAACAAAACATCAACTGACATTAAGTTACTTAGGACAACTGTAGAGTACGGTTTGCATGGTGTTATAGGTGAACAACACCCCGATGAACATTGTGAAATGTACAGCCAGTGGATGTGGAGCTGCCCGATCCGAAAAGTTGAAAATAAGAAATAGTGGAGAACTGTGAGTCAGGCACTTTTTAGTTTAAGTAATGGTCAAGTGCTTATGGTGCAAAGAAAGTTATTCCACATGGTTAAATTGTACTTGTTTAACAACCAGAGAACATTTATTTTGTGGTTTTTGTTAGAACATCACAGGTCCAAGAACATACAGGTCAAAGTAGTATGCCCAGAAATGTATTTCTACTACACCTGCATACATAAAGAAAGTGCTTAAATGTCTTTAAATCCTCATTGAGCAGTTTCATTGCAAAATCATTGCATAACGCCAAAGTCAAATGGTTATTGGCCGTTTTACACATCAGTCAGACAACCTCCTCTTGAAGTGGGTGGTTCTTAGCTAGAATTTGCTGCAAAGTGTACCAGACTTCATGCTAAGAGTCAAAAGTCTGTTGTTGACACTATATTACAGATCCAAGATCTGCAGACATAGAGGACTATTGAGCTGAAAGTTCTTTGCCTTTACCGGTCATTCATTGTTGAACAGACTGTTTTGATGTTCTGGTATGATGGAGGAGACTCTAAAATTTGCCCTAGCAGCTAAATTAGGTACAAAATGGCCATGGAAGGCCATTTTAAAAAGATAAAATCATTCTGTACCTCACGTCTCAGCACACATAGTTTACTCGCCACTGCAAGGGTGGGTTTGAGATAATGTAGGACAAATGTGCACTGTGAGTCCTTAAAAACAGCATCCATTTTCATGCTTCTATTTGCATTATTTACCGCATTCTAAAAGTATTCGCATCCACAGATTTCTCTTTTAGCATCTTTCCCATATTCCAAATGCAACTTCATAAGAATAAATAAAGGAATGCATGCTGCAGCTTTCTCCTCTTGCCTCTCCTAATTAGTGACCCAATTTTCTGCAAGCAGAACTAATGGCAAAAGTAGCCACACTCGTCCCCTACAGGGGATTACAGGACGGCCCGAACCCTTTTGTGTTCCGTGTGGGAAAAAATGCACTCCATAAACATAAGGCATTAGAAGGGAATGTGTATTGTGTGCTTCTGCAATCAACAAACATGAAATCAAAGATTGCTGATGTATCTTCATTTCAGCACAAGTTGTAAATGGCAAGTGGAGTATCTGTAAATGAAATGCCCATTAACTAAGTGATTAGAGCAGCAGTGATCTGGGATTTCAAATAAATGGACAGCTTAGTTTCATTTCCTCTAAGCAGCTCAGAGCAACAGCTTAACACATTTGAAGATGTGATCAAGGCTGATAACATGAATGGGTTAGACAACTAACTGGAGGCAATATAGATTTAAGATTAAGCTGTTCTTAAATGTGCCCCCTATGTAGGTTACTATACTGTAGTTGTTACATGTGCATGACCAGTCTTTTAATTTTAGAATAATATTATAGTCTTAAAGAGTGGAATAATAATTATATAAAAGGATAATTATAAATTATGTATGACTGATTAATTGAAATAAGTCAAGAGGGTTTATGAGATGGTATAAGAGCCAACAAAGCATAATTGGTGGTGGTTGTGATTATGAGTACAGGCTGCTGAATGAGCATTTATAGAGTAAATTCAGTCATTATGATAATTAGCCTCATCATAGTGGCTGATTGCAATCAGACCTTCTTGAATCTGCACAGTAACTGTAACACTACAACCATCGTGTATGTACGACCACTTGCAGATTTATTCAGAGATGACAAAATGGAATTCACAACTGAATATTTGCCGCTTTTCATTTCATGAGCTAGAGTTTGAATTGAATCGATCAGGATTCTAAATTGGAATTGAAATTTTGAATAAAAGGAATGAACTGAATTGAACTTTTCACATTGAGGCACTTTAAATGGAAGTGAATGGAAATGTTAAAATACTCACTGTTTCAACGGTATAGCCACAAGACATAACCAATATTTGTGTAAACATAATTTATGTGTGATAAAATCACTTACTAATCTTTTCTATGTAAAGTTATAGCCAATTTTACCACTTTGTTGCCGTGACGATGTAATGTCAACAAACCCTAAAATGACAATTTAAACAACTTTACAGCTCAAACAATCCACAAGCTTTAACAGAACAAATGTAAGAGCTTTTTAAAATTTAAGCTTCACATTTCTGCCTTTAACCCCAATCCCATTCACTTTCATTGTAAGCACCTCACTGTAATCTTGATTTTTGCTTTTGTAAAGAGAAGGTGGGACGAGTCAAACTGTTTTTTTTTTGTTCGTTTTTTTGTGATAATCAACATTATGCCAGCATGAGCTTAACTTGAATTCAACCCGAAATATTCCTTTAATTAAGAAATTAAACAAAGTTGTGTGACAAAATTTAAATAATTACATACATTTGACTAATTATGCCTATTGGTGACCTCACCTGAATTTGAACTCATATTGACATCGACATTTGAATCTATTGATTATAAGTGTGTCCCAAATTGCATACTTGTACTTCCTTAAATTCAATAGTCACTAGTCACTAGAATCACTAGTCACTAAACACCTTAACTGACTGACTAACAGCCAGCAGTCATCTCCAGGTTATACATAACTCACGACTGCACCATACAAACATGATATGATGCTTCGGTAAGGAAAGTCCCTTCCTGACTGTTCTGCCATCTACATTAGCTAATTCCCTCTTTTTAAATAGCATACATCGATTGAGACTCAGATTTCTCTATCTCTATCTCCTCACCTTCAGTCCTCATCGTGTCCTTGCCACTCTGAATAAAATATAGGCATAAGGGATGTCCTTACATGCATACACACACGCAATTACACGAGCATGCACACCGTCTGATAGCTGAAGATGATAGTGTGGTTAGTACTGGCACCGCGACAACGTATTAAGAGTATTAAAGGGATTTTTAACTCAAACAATGAAAATTCTGTCATCATTTACTCACCCTTATATTGAACTAAACCAGTATGTTGTTAAGTTTCAGTGGAATGCAAAAGTTGGCATATTTGAAGAATTGAAAACTCATGTCATACACCAAAAACCACCATAAAAACATCATAAAAGTAGACCATATGACTTGTTTGCTACCCTCCAAGTTTTCTAAAGCCTTAAGTGATAACGTTATGTTTTCTAATCAGCTCCAGCTTGCATATACGTACATTACCAGTCCAAAATGGCCTTTATACCGCCACGATTGCAGCGGTGACTGTGCTGCTGTAAGCTGTTAGATGCCGCTGTTACCATACTATTTCAACAGGCTGGAGATGAACACGTCAAATCTCATTCTCAATAGTAGTTTGCTGCAACTACTAGGAAAAAGCTTTTTTATATTTAAAATAATGTATGACACTGACCTTGTTGATGCGCTGAAGCACAATGGAGCTAAAGCTACAAGTCTGATATTGTTCTCTTGGGGAGGATGGCAACTTGAATGGATTTCCAAGAACATGTCAAGTGATTACGGCTGTGTATGGCATTAGCCATTAGCATTAGCAGAATGTAGAAGGGTAAACATGACAAATTACACATTATCTAGTGAATACAGCATATCTTAATTCTTGTCATAATCAAGAAGTTATTACAGCTTATTTAGACTAGATGCATTTCCATGTCCAGCCCTATGTTTCAAACAGAGTCCTCCATTAAACAGAGAGATGTGCCTGTTAGCTACAGTCATATCGTGTCCTACTGAGACGCCATGCGCAACACAATATAAGTTATCTTTTATATGTTAATCAGAGTTTTTTGTCCTAAGCATCCACGACGAGCAAAGGGACATACAGTCGATCACTTGGTTTCTATATTTGGCATCACGCCCAGTAACCCCATTCGCTATGAACTGGCACTGGTCCAAAATGCGATGCAGGGTGCGAGCGCGATGTGATTGTCTGTGGTCTGTCTAGAATATGGTATAATGTGCGAGAAAGGGCAGCAGGTGAGCAATTCTTGAGCAGGGTCTCAAAATCTATGTTGTGTTTTCTGTTGTTAAAATCGATGGTGGTTCTGTTGAAGCGAAACAAAATTCGTTTTCGATTGAACGCCCAATCTCGTGCATGCTGCATAACTCCTCTTGCTCTCGTGCAAAGAGCTTGCTTGCAAACACATGAATGTGCTCAGGAGGCCAATGGGTAGTGAATATGTTTTACTAAAAAATACATTCGATTTCGGTTTGTTTCGACCAAACCTTATCATATGCTTTCATAACAATCATGAGTCTTCTGAATGATACTTTTGTGTCCTTTTGAAGCTTTAACAGGTGGTTACCATAAACTGCCATTGTATGACATCACTGAGAATCTATATTTTTTCACAATTTCTCACTTTGTATAAAGAAAAAGAATCACAGTCATATGGTGTTCTAACAACACATGGGTGTGTAAACAATGACTGAATTTTCATTTTTGGGCAAACTAATCCTTAAAATTCAACCCAACTCATTATCAAAGGACATAGATTTTTTACTCTTGCCATCCCATCACTGGATGATATATCGGGAACATGTTCTGTATCTTTCATATAGCCTACACAATTATACAATTATATGATTTTGTGGTTTGACAGCTTGAATGAAATGTCTTCGAAACTACATACAGAGAAATTGCATAATAATTTCGAATCACTCAGTTTGCACAGTTAAACTAGTTTCATACACTAACCTGCAAACTCATAAAAGTCACTCTGGTTCATTCTTGAACTACAAAAACCTTTGTAGATTTTGTGTGTATGCGTCCAGTGCAAGGAGCTCTAAAATACCAGTCCTTGCAACCTGCTTCATTAAATGTTATATCACCCCCTTGTGGTCTCCCAACACTATGAGACTCCCAAAGGAATGTTCTAATTCAATACTCAATCAAGTTAAAGGTGCACTCAGTAACTTTTGTCTTTGTGTCATCTTGGACGTACACTGACACCAACCAGCTTGGATGCAGCATAATTTAAAATCAATGGTTTTCAGATGCAGATGCCATTGTAGAAATGTTGTATTCACGGTCAGCCATGATTACTTTCATAAATGGGTGAAAGTGTCAATTAAGAGGACAGTTACTGAGATTAAGCGAGTAGTATTCGACTGGTCATGTAATTCAAACATGGCAGTCCCCATGTGCGGACCCTCTCCATGTAGATTAAAACAGCTTTTAAAAGGTTACTGATATGACTGGAGTTTTCATTTTAATTTAAGTGGTCATGAGATCCTACATACACTGGCAGCCAAAAGTTTGGAATAATGTACAGATTCCGCTGTTTCGGAAGGAAATTGGTACTTTAATTCATCAATAGTGGCATTCAACTGATCATGAGTATAGTATGTTAAAAAAATAAACAAAAAAAAAAGCAAAGTGTCCCGTAGTGCAGTTCCTGGTGAAAAACTACACTATCCCTGATCCTACAGAGAAACATCCAGTGATGTGGTGGTGACTGAAGGCATGAGCATATCCTGTGAATTTATCCATTCTGTCCAAAAAAGTAGTTTTTAGAGTTCATTGCAGTGGTTCAAAACAGCTTGCTTGGGAAAACGTTCAGGAAAACAATGTGCCGGATGTTAAACACCAATGGTGTTATTGGTCTATGTTATACAAGTGTTATGATGAGTGAAATACTTGGTAAGTGGTCCACACATTGCAGTATATAAATATAAGGAGACTATATACATGTATCATGTATTTGAAAAAAACAAAACTATATCAAATACACACAAGATGAGTGATGAATGAGCTCCACCTGTGTGCCACACCGGTCTCGCGTTCCAGTGAGGGGCGGTGGGAGTATTTGAGGAGAGGAGACAGCGGCAGACAAGAGAGAGGGAGACATACAAAGCTGTCTGTCTGCGTGTCAGTGTTGTTAGTGTAATGCCGAGAGCAATGTATGTTGGAGCTGCTGAAAAGCAGCTGGGTTATAGCGTATAATGTCCACTGAAAAGTGTCACATTAAAGTGTCTTACGTGTTTGTCAATATATATATAATTTTTTGATCATTTTGTTATTTTAATTGCTTTTTCATTTCGTTTGGAGTGCAATTTGAATTTAAAAATGTATTTGATTTAAGTTTTTCATTTTTTTTAAATCACTAAAGCAAGAATATTCACCAATCCCTCAGCCCCGGGGGTTGCCAATGTAATTGGATATTGGGAACAAGACTAATTTATTCACACACGATGTATTTTCCCGGACAACTAAATACCCGACCGGTAGAGAATGCACAGATGAAATAGGTTGTTTGCCAAAGAGATGTTGACCTTCACAACTGTTGTAAAGCCATCTTTTAAAAAGTTTTACATTTACATGCATTTATTTAGCCGGCCATTTTATCCAAAGTGACCAGTGTAGTGGAGTCTCTACAAGTAGCGCGCTATTAACTTAACAACATTTTTCAGTAGCTTGACAGTAGCTCAGCTGCTAGTAGCGGTGTATTGCAAACAAATGCTGCATCATGTTTTGGTCAGATAAAAACTAATAGCCTTCTTTATCCACAAGATGTCCCATGATGCTTTGCAGGCGATGTGGGCGGAACGTACAGTTAAGCGTAAACAATCGTTATATTATGTACTAAAGCAGCATTAAAAATGACAGAAACTTGAGAACAACTGGTCACATGATTATGGCGAGGTGATATTGTTCTTTTCCACCTATCTGTTAATGATTATGTGTATGAGGAGGGTGGCCAAATTTCACAAATAGAAGCATTTTAATTATTTTGTTGAGTCTTTATCCATCGGTGGAAGAACCTGAGCAGACTGACCTGAAAAGATATGTAGCCTATAAGTGCCTTCACAGCTGAAAAGTTGGACATATTTTGAGAACAGTAGATAATTAAGATTATTTTAAAGCATATATTGAGTCAAATCAGAACATGAAAAGTTTTTTGTAATAAAATTATGAACTTACTGCTGATACAGAGGAGGTCCAGACAGCAGGATGCTCATGTATTGCTGGACTCAATGATACGGTCATGCTGAAATACAATTATTTTGTGTGAGATGACTGTGTGGTAAGCTCAATCTAGCTTCATAATTGTTAGTTTACATACATTATCTCCATATCTAAATGCTATAACCTAGATGAAATGTTTTAGTATTGACTGAACAATTGCATGTGTGTCTGCGTTTATGTTGAGTCTGTCTCGTAGTCCTCGCCGTTGCCATCCACCAGGGGAGCAGCCGTGGTCGTCTGCCTGGGGACGGAGGGGTTGCTGATGACCACCTAGAGCCAGAGGAACTGCTGCCGTTCGCCAAAGATGACGTCATGGAAGAGTGTGCATGAGATCACACTCTTCCATGAAGAGTCAAGATCATGCAGCCCTAGTCCTTACAATTGACTGAAATATGTAATTATGTCCCGGTTTCAGCTGTAAGGCTCCTTGACTGAAGTATACTACCGCGACAGGGTGGAGGGCGGGGCTGGGTTGTGATTTTAGACACCCGGTCCCTTATCAGGCTAATCAAGCCTGGAAGCGGAGGAATGGCCGCCGACCGCGATGGGAGAAGTGGCTCCTAACTGACCGCCTGGAGCAGTCAGGGCCGCTGAGGACGGGGCTGGGTCGTGATTTCACACACGGTCCCTTATCAGGCCGACAGCGGACGGTGGTGTGACAGAGAGAGAACTTTTACGGCAGCTGTCCGTCCTATGTGTGTGTTTGTGGCTTTTGGTTTATTTCTTCATTAAACTATTATTTATATTGTCAAGTGGTTCTCACCTCCTTTCCCTTATATCACTTTACAACTACATTGTTGATGATCATAGGTGATGATTTGTTGATCATTTTAGAACATCTTTCAGCAATTCAGCACAAAATGCATATGCTAGCCATAACAACTTCGCACGTACATGCTACTGTCACTCCATGTGTCCTCAGTGCAAGCAGTTAGACAATGTCTAACTTAAGGAATTCCATAATAACTTAAGGAGTTGTCTCTGCCCAATATACTGGGATAGAACAAAGTATTATAGCGTCACAGAAATCACAAACTTTAGCTTTAACCTAAACGAAACCCTTAAGAGGGTAAAGAAATCAGACACTAATGATTTCTTATTGTATATAGTTGTTTTTAAGAGTATCACAGATGGGTTTGATGCTGAATCCTCATGATGTTTACATTGAAAATGACAAAACAATTGTTCATTTCTGTGTCTTCTATATGACATGAAGCCTGTTCCCACTGGTGGTACTTAAGCCTGTTTTAAATACTTTTCTCTGGGACTAGTGCTTTTCGTCGCTTTCGCACCTAAGGAACTATAGCACCTTCAAGACACTTTAGAAGACATATTTAGCTACTCCGGGGTAGATAGTTTTGGGGCATATAGGGTAGGGCTGGGTATCGAGTTTGATACATTTTAGGCACCGACCGAATTGGCTCTAAAATAATCGATTAACGAAAAATGTCTTGTTGTTCTGTACCAAATTTCGATACATATGGGGTTAATCTCGTCAACGTCAATGATAAGCATGTAGCATGCTAGATGTGCCAAAATCTAAAAGTGCTGGTGTTTGGCTCTGTTTAGGCATCAAGGAAAAGCAATAGTTTACGCCGGTTACGCCCATAGAGGTGGCTCACACGTGAGGCTGTACGTCCCAACCCCCATAGATGTAAAAGATGTGGAAAAGATCAAAAGTGTGGCTACATTTCATCAGGCTCGATGCCAACAGCGCGTGATGCAACATATGCGACAAGATAATTGCTGCCAAGACCGGCAACACGACAAATCTGAGGAAGCACTTGACACTGCACCTAATAAACTTAAGAGTAGAAAATTGCTCCATCTTCGACCGCAAGAAGACAGAGCCAATGCAGTCATCCGCTCAGCTTCCTGCCACAGAGCTTCCTTCAAAACTACTGATGACTGCAGTGGCGCTGTAACTGGGACACCGACAGGTAAGGTAAACATTTAGCAAACAAACCAACAAACTAAATCGGCTAACTTGTAGAGGCACATGCTTGATTCTGTGCGCGGTGACATAGTCCTATAAACTGGGACCTACGTAACGTTAAATATTGTTTGGATGTATGGCTATAGATAGCTAGCTAGCTAAATCTATGCTAAAAATGCTTTAAGGTTGACAGTAACTGATCAAGTTTAACTCACATTAAACTAGTTATCTTGTTAAACCGTACTTATCCTTAGGGTTGGCTGAATTAACAGTTTAGCTTTCTTGTCTTTGAGTTTGTAAAAAAAGACTGAAAAAATTAAACCAAAATAAATGTTTTTTGAGGTATTGTGTAATGTTTGTAATCTTGTTAAAAATAAATTTCATAAAATTGGTATAGAAAAAGTATCGTCAAGTTATTGGACGATACCCAGCCCTAGTTTAGGGACTGTGGGAGGTGCTGCAGCCTGTGATTGGTCTAAAACCTATGACACACAAAGCATTGAAAGAGGAGTCCACAGCCGCACGTAAACAAACTAGCTGCTAGTCTTCTACTCAGAGGATTGCGCTAATTTTATAAATCCCTTTAAATAAATAAAATAACAAACAAAGTATCCAAAGAGAATCCCCTATTTCACAAATGTGTTTGTGTGTGTGTGTGTGTGTGTGTGTGTGTGTGTGTGTGTGTGTGTGTGTGAGATGCTTTTTTCACTCTTTGAGTCTTCATCGCATCTCTGCTGTGTGACTAAAGTGATATCTGGATTACTACATTGACTTTTTCTTGGGATGATGGATATAAATAATCAGATGTTTATTGAGAGCCCCGGAATCTACGCCCCTGTTTGCCCACCAACATGGACCCCGGTGTCACAAGTCCTATGTCATAAATAAACTGAGGAAGATCAAAGTCATCAGCTGTAAGTGGTTAATAAGGAGATTACAGAGATTAATAACGACCACTAAATCCCTAGCAAAGGCATCCCATCATTCTCCAGCAGAGCATCACATTTCAAAGCAGTTTTTTTTAGGAAGTTAGCAATAAAGCTCAAATTGGGCAAGAAATGCCAAAGTCATGGGTTCGATTGCCAGAGGCCCATTAAATGCAGAACATTCCTTTAATGTGAGTGAATGTTTCCAATTTTGTTCATTTCCAGGGTATTAATTCCTTACATTCTAGAAACATTCTCTTAACAAGCTAAAAAAAATGCATACGGCACATTCTCCAAAGGTTACTTTTCATTCACAGTTTTCATTATTTTTGAGAATGTTTATTGTAGTGTATATTTTATGGAAGAGAGGGTATGTGCCTTTAAAACAAGGCTTAGAGACTGCAAATGCAGATCTCTTTTTAAGGGTTCCAGCTGAAGATATGAGTGTGTGATTGTGAAGCAAATAAATCTAGGAGTGTGTTTCTGAGTATATGTGAGGATTACTGATGAATTTCATTCAGGAAGTGGAACATCATTATCTCTTATTCATTCATCTCAGCGTCTACATCAAAATGTGCAAACATGAATTCCATGCATTCAGACAAGTCACGCACACATGTTCTGTTCCAAAATCCAGACAGCTACCTAGGCAGCATTTTAAGGCATTGCACGGTACAACTCGACTCTGCTCGCTTTTTGGGGGTTTTCCACTGTGGATAGTACCTGGTACCTGGTACTTTTTTTAGTACTACCTCAGTCAAGGTAACAAGCGATCCAATACTAAATATGACGTCAAAATCGTGCAGATCACTGATTGGACAGAGAGAATCGTCACTACCAGCATCACTGGATTTTCGACAAGGGACATAAACCCGCTAGTTTTAAAGTTAGTTACAGCGATAACAGTATCATTTGTTCATGCGACTTTTGTAAAAAGAAATGGCTGTGCGCAAAACCATGCCGTGGTCAATAAATGAGGTGCAGACGTTCCTCTTGTTAGTGACGAACGAAACAAAAATGTCTTTCAAGAACTGTCTCAGCTGTTGACCGCACACGGCTACCACCGGACCTACCAACAGTAAAAAAAAACGTAAAAGTGACTACAGAACCATCAAGGAAAAGTGGAAGTGGTTCAACCAAATGGACGCTATCTAAACCGGCGAGCAATGGGAAGGAGAGTGCCCTGGACGTGGCCAAGGCTGGACTCCACGATGGAGGATGGTATGTTTTGTTATGTTAACTCTATACTCTGCTTGAAAGCTTCACTTTATCTAGTTGACAAGCTACTGGATGTTGCTTCTAAAACAACTAGGCCAATTTAACTGTTACACTTGTGTAAAATCACCATGCAACAACTGCTTTATGCAGCACAATGAGCTAGTAGCTAACAGCTAGCGGTCGTGTTATTGTTTATTGTTTATGTGTCGCGTTAAGATGATGTCACGGCAGTCGAACTATGACAATCAGCCTATAATCCCACCCACGTTGAGGAGGCACTAAACAGCAGTGGAAAAGCAAGCTCAGAAAACTAAAGCGAGTCGAGCCGTAACATGCAGTGGAAAAGTGCCAATAGGAACATTCTCAAAATGAAGACTGTTCCATAAAGTAGGGAGACACGTCAAGATACATCAGTTTGGCCAAACTGTAAGGAAGCATCACATTTATGCTTCACAGAAAAGGCAATTTACAGTGACAGTGAAATTCATCCAAGATGGTGAAGAAAGTCGAGAGCATAATTATAAGGACATTTTCTTTAATACTGTAAAGTATTACAAATCCTAGTTATAACTAGACTGTTTATCCAATATATGTTTCTGCTGTGTATTTTTATGTTCAGTAGAGCATAACATAGTCTAAAACATATTAATCGTTTCTCTGCAGGTACTGGGAAAAACATGAAGGAATGATCGGGTACCATCCTAGAATTCTGCCCCCTCTTCTCCAGTACAATCCCTGTCTATATTTTATTTATGTACTTGAGATAAATCATGATTTAAAGCTGGCACACCCCCGAACTAATTTATATCTCTTGTCACTGTGTAAGACTAAATCCTTGGGGATAATCAGAGTGTCAGTATCACATTTCACAGAGAAAGATCCTTCACCTGAACAAGAATAGGAGAAGAGAAGACTCTAAAATAACCTGCATATGATCGCATTTCACCTCATGTAACACACTGTCATTCATTCTATCTCTGTACCCTAAAAAGATCCCATTGAGTTCATCAGAAGATACATTCTGCCAAAAAGGAGAGCTTTCTCTCACTACAAAAAAGCCTAACTTATGAGTAACTACTGTAGATAAAAAAGACATACACTGACTGCATGTCCCCATTGTATATGTACTGATAAACTGGATTAAATATGAATCTAAGTTTATTGCTTTTTTTTTTTTTTTTAAGATGGACATCATATGAGTTTTTGTATTTGTAAGGATGAATTTAAAATCACTTCACAGCTTTCATTTAATTGTGACCTCAATATAACTGTGTATCCTGTTAGTCTTTTGTAATATCCCTAACAAAGTTTCATCATGGCATCAATCTCCAGGAAATGACATCATTTTTTAAGGGAAAATAGTCTTTAGTGGCAGTCATAATGCAGCTCTGTGTCAACTTCAACTAATTTCAATTTTGGTTTTAAAAGAACTACATTACCCATAATCCTTAAGAGCAGGATCCACCAATCGGAGAACAACGGTTCACAAAGTGCACCAAAAGAGCTCTACAGTGACTGCCCACTCATTTGATGCACTTTGAATGACGCAATTAAGTCTCGTTAAACTCTCAAACTATGTATATATTTGTACATTTCGGAATGTTTTGCAATAAGCTTAAAGTATATTGTTTCTATAGTTTTAATCAACAACTTTAAAACAATGTTTTTTCATTTTTCATTTCATTTTTCAAAAATGTTCCATTGTTTTATTCTAATTTGGTCATTTGCAATGCTTCATGGGATTGTAGTTAATTCCTTCATGGAAGACGTTAAGTACATTGTGGTGTACATTAGTCTATTAGTTAGTTTATAATGCTGCAACTGAGAGCTGTTTGGATTGGTTAATGTCTCTCTTTAATTAAGTTTTTTTTATGCCTTCAGGAAACATGAATGGGAATAATACTAACGGAACCAAGATGTCTAAAAAAAATGGACAGGCAATCTTGCAGTCTATTGATAGACCATTAAGAGTCCTTGAACTATTACTAACTATTACTATTACTAACAAGTAAATATTCAAATATTCATGTAATTCATACTATGCAGTACATTTTCATGCACCCATCATGTCTTATTTTATTGGATAAAATATAGGGCTGTTGATTTAATGCTTAAATGTAGTGTAATTAATTATATAAAAATAAAAAAAATCTAAAAATTGTACACAATTAATAATGCGCCTGTATGTCATTTTGTAATAAAATTATGTTTTTTTTTCTACGATCGGAGCAATTTCAGCTGAAGTAAATGTAACTTTGTATTTTTTATGAACTGGGTCAGCGTTATTATAGTTTTGATAATTTCACTAGTTTTTATTTTTATTCCGTTTTCTTTTAGTTTTCAATTTTAGTTTCATTTTAATTCGTTTTAATTTCGTGTAAATAGTTTTTATTTAGTTTTTATTCATCTGCATTTTTTTTTTGTCTTTTAGTTTTCATATATTATAACATCACAAAATATCTGTAACACTTTACAATAAGCTTGCATTTGTTAACATTAGTTAATACATTAGTTATTAGAAACAGTGAACAACACTTACAGCTCATGTTAATCTTGGTTAATGTTAATTCCAAAATATAACAGTACATTTATGCATTATGAATTAAAATAAAATAGAATTAACAATTGTAGAGTTAATAATTATCATTAACCAAGATTAATAAATGCTATACAAAAAATGGTAACACTTTAAAAAAAGGTTCCATTTGTTAAAATCAGAGGTGGGTAGAGTTGCCAAAAACTGTACTCAGGTAAAAGTATAATTACTTGAAAATAACATTAGTCAAATGAATGGAAAAGTAATTATCTTAATAATTACTTGAGTAAGAGTAAAAAAAGTATCATATTACAAGAATACTCAAGTAGTGAGTAACTAGTTACTTTCATTTGTAACATAATGAAGTGAAGTCAAGTGGTTTTACAAGAATACTCAAGTAGTGAGTAACTAGTTACTTTCATAACATAATGAAAGTTTACTACCCAATATTCCATTAAATAATATACATTTAACTTGTATATTTAATTATTATAATTATTGAAAATGATTTCATCATTCACCCTCATCTTGTTCCAAACCTGATTGACTTTCTTTCTTCAATGCAACACAATTAAGGGGATGTCAGTGAATGGTGACTAAGACTGACAGTCTCTAACACTCTGAAGGAGGTAAATGATGACAGAGCTTTCATTTATAGCTGAACTATCACTTTAAGGATGATTGTCAGGTTTGGACGAATCTATCAATAAGAAGAGAAGTTTGGAAACCAGTTTCTAGCAATTATTACAGTGAAAAAACATTATTCAAGATGCCCAATATATAATACTGAATGAAAAGATCATGAAGCAAGATCATGCTTTATTCATGGCTATTTCACAGCGTCTTAAAGTCCTGTATGGATACTTAGTTCAGTGTAGTTACAGTAGTTTCAGTGTAGAAAGAATTCAGATAATTTGTTCAGTACAGTAAGGGTAAACTGTACCTCATCTCTGTATTTGGAAGCATGTTAGGCCTATTTAAGTTCCGAGCTTGTTCTGTTTTCCATGAGAAAAATGCGCCATAAACGCAAAGTCGCTTCAGAAGTCACGCACGTCATTTACACTTAACACAAATGTTTATGTGGATTTATACAGTAGGCACTGATATATTTCAGCACTGATATAAAAATGTATACTTAGAAACTGAGGTACTAAAAGCCCATAGTTACAGAATCACCCTGAAAATTACCATCACCACAACACAGAAAACTCATGTTACTGCAATTGCCAAAACTCACCGCAACGAGTTTTATTAAGCTGGAGCTGCAATTCTAATCTTGAAATATCCAGTTGTCTTAGTATAAATGATGACATTGCATTATGAAAGAATGTGTTTGTTTTGAGCAACTGCAGCTGCTGCAGTCACGAACTGGACATGAGTGACTGTAAATATTCGCTGTCGTAAAAGTCCCATTAAAAATCTCTCAATAAGTTGCGCATTTATTAAAACGTATTGAATTAAAACCAGTAATGTAACGAAGGGAACGTTGCCCATTGTAATGAAACAAGTTATTTACTTAAGTAAGAGTAAAAAGTACCCACTACTAAACCTACTCTTAAAAGCAAATTTTCTCCAAAAATGTACTTAAGTAAATGTAATGGAGGATATGTAGTGTGTTTCTACCCACCTCTGGTTAACATTAGTTGACTTCTAGGGGTGGGCGATGTACCGGTATACATGTTAAAACTTTAGATATCTGGCAACCGGTATACATTTAGGATTACCGTCAGTATCGCGGTAACGCAAAATCGTCACTGCATGGCAACAAATGTGTACCTCATTTTATTCACGCAATGAAGGAAGAAGATGGAGCAGCTCCAGTTGAGACTTAGACAATTGAAGAAACAGTGTTTTTTTAGGTAGGAACTGAAAATGTTTCTGTGTGTTTATAAATATCCCGATACTGTTTTAATGAGTGAGAAGAGAACCCTCTCCAAATGATTCAGTGAGAGAGCGCTCAGAATGAGCACGAAGCGATCATCTGTGTTCCGCAACTGCTTTCGGGTCCTTGAATAACGTATAACGTGCGAGTAAGGGCAGCCGGTGGACTTTGTGGTGCCCTACGCAGACTGCGTAGTCTGCTTATAGGGAGCGGCATACTCACCTCAATCTGGGTGGCGGAGGACGAATCTCAGTTGCCTTATAACGTGGCTTGTTGAGCACGTTACCGCGGAGACCTAGCACGTGTGGAGGCTCACGCTATTCTCCACGGTATCCACGCACAACTCACCACATGCCCCACCGAGAGCGAGAACCACATTATAGCGACCACGAGGAGGTTAACCCAATGTGACTCTACCAACCGGGCCAACTGGTTGCTTAGGAAGCCTGACTGGAGTCACTCAGCACGCCCTGGATTCGAACTTGCGACTCCAGGTGTGATAGTCAGCGTCAATACTCGCTGAGCTACCCAGGCCCCCACAAATTAACATTAACTAAGATAAATAAAAGCTGATATATAAATATATAGTTCATTGTTATTTGATGATACCTCATTTTCATCTTAGTTAATTGTTTCCAAGATCCAGGCAGAGGTTCTTAATACTCTGCGAGAATCCTCCAGTATTTTGAAATATTTTAACAGGACACAATTTGTTCAGCTTAACCCACCAGGGCTTTGCCGAACCTTGACATCATTTTAATCCCTTGTGAACAGAATGACGCAATGAACAGTGGATCCACAATCTCCCACTGCTGCAGTCACCTCTGAGCTCAAGTGCTGCAAGATTCCTTCGCACTCACTTAATCCACATCGCTTACAACAATGGCAGCCTAGGAATTCTTTAAGTCTTTTCAGAATCCTGAATTAGGAAATGTGTGAGGGATGTAAACTACTCCAGATCGGCTCTATTCCATGTATTGATAATTATGGAAGTGAAAATTTCACCTGGACAAAGTCTAAATTGGATGCGCTTGATTATAAATCTTCAGTTGCGGTTGACTGGTGATTAATAGCCAAACAAATAATTGTGATTATGATGATTCATTGTATATTTTAGAAATACATTTCTAATTGCCATATTTCTTAAGGTGTATGTGTGCTTCATACACCTTAAGATACAATTGGAATTATATAATAAAATAGGGATGTATGGTTTCATTTAAGGCTTTAAAAACTTGCGGTGTTAAAATGACATTAAAAACAATATTTAAAATGTCCAAATACTTAAAATATTCTCTCTATTTGGTCATCTTTAGTTTTTGTCCATTTTACAATCACACTGTAGTTTTCATAACCCAGCCAACATGAATAATATATTATATTACTATATAATTATATATTAATTACATGATACGCCAATTAATGAATCTAATTAATCGCAATTAAAAAATTTATACTGGGTATCTCAGTGGTAATGACACTGACTATCACCCCTGGAGTTCACTAGTTCGAATCCCAGGACTCCAGCCAGGTCTCCTAAGCAACCAAATTGGCCCTGGTTGCTAGGGAGGGTAGAGTCACATGGGGCAACCTCCTTGTGGTCGCTATAATGTGGTTCGTTCTCGGTGGGGCGCGTGGTGAGTTGAGCGTGGATGCCGCGGCGTGAATCCTCCACACTTGCTATGTCTCCGTGGTGACACGCTCAACAATCCACGTGACAAGATGTGCGGGTTGACAGTCTCAGACGTGGAGGCAGCTGGGATTTGTCCTCCACCAACCGAATTGAGGCGAATCACTACGCGACCACAAGGACTTAAAAAGTACATTGTGAGTTGGGCATTCCAAATTGGGAGAAAAAGGGGGAAAAATAAAAGAAAATAAATAAATAAAAAAAGATTAATATAATATATGTTATAAAAATAAAATTGTATTGAATGAAAATGTATTTAATTTGTTGTGGCAGAATGTTCAAGAATTGTTAAAGGGATAGTTCAAAGCTCCAAAATATACCATATGACTCTAGTGGTTGAATCCATGTATTCAGACGTGATATGATAGGTGTGGATGAGAACCAGATATTTAAGTAATTTTTTTTTATCATAAATTCTCTTTTCTGTCCAGTAGGGGGCAATATCCAAGAATAATGTGAACCATCAAAAGCAGAACAAGAAGAAAGTGAAAGTGAAGGATAAAGGACTTAAATATTGATTTGATTGACTGCATTTGACTCATTGTACAGTTGACTCGAGAGCTGCTGTCCCAGTGTACTGTTGATTCAAGCACGGCTGTGAACGACTCAATGTACTGTTGTCTGGATCATCGTCATACATTGACAAAATGGTAACACAGCCAAGCCATAAACATATTTCCAGTATGATTTATTTGTTATACTTTCTGCTGTTCAACAAAATACACCTGAAATAGACATTTCGCCCCTTAATCACATGCATGCACAGTATCAACAGCTCATTGGTTCCCAGTATGTCGGACACCTACTGGTGAATCGAGAACTTTTGCGAGCAACTCAATTGTACTGTTAACTCGAGAACTGTTGGATTTAACAACCAGAGTCGGCTGGTGTACTTTTATTTTGCTCTTATGTGGATTTTGGAGCTTAAAAATGTTGGCACCCATTCACTTGCATTGTATTGACCTTATTGACCATATGGAATTTAATTAGTCAATCTGTCCAAGATAGATTTATTATGAGGGTGCTTTTAGGAAGCATCGATATTCACCTATGTCAGACAGATGCTTATTTATTTTCTCACCTTCTTTGCATAGCGTCATAAACTCAGCATTTTTAGGTCACTGTGTCAAGTTAACTGTAATTTGAAACTTAGAAATACACGTTTCGAGATCCATATATTCAGAATTGTGCTCCAGCCAGCTGCGTTTTAACGCACAAATTTGTCCTCACCTTGTGCTGTCATTTGGTATGTTGTCTGAACATCTGCATGCTGCCCATTCAGCTGGAGTTTCGCTTACTGCCCCCTACTGAAAACAAGATGCATTTTAAGCTTGAATTACTCCAATGGTAGGAATATTCCATTTTACGGACTGGCGACATGATTAGAATTTTTTATAATTATATTATATACATTTATTTTATATTATATTATTCTATATTTATTCTATACTTTATTATATTAATGTATATTATATTATTTTAGATTATATTACATATTTTTTATAATAGTAAAAAAAAGTACTTTAATTGTTTTTAATTCATTCTTCATTTTTACACTTTATTTTAAGGCTCTTCGAGAAAACCCACAAGACCTTTTTGGCATGAATGAAGACCTTTTGAGATTATGTGTATTTGAAAATCATGTCATTAACACTGCATGTGTGAATCTGCAACGACCAAGAATATTTGCATTCACGCGAACGTTAAATTGAAGTTAAAACTAAATGCTTTGCGTTCACTATCAAAATGTTTGCTTAGATTTTCGAAGACGTTTGACACAAACCTAAGCAGATGTGCCCATCACAGCGCTTCAGAAGTGGTGTGCAATAACACTAGAAAATGAGCCACAATAATCTCAAATAATCATGTTAAGATCAAGACATCGAGGGTTTAGGTGATTATTTAATAATAACAATAGGTGAAAAGTCTATTCACACGAAGGCAATATTTGTTGGGGGGGCTCTGTGTAAATAAAATTCACTCCCGAAAAATAGGTAACGCTTAATCAAAAGCAATTTTATTCTAGTACACTAGGTTTTCCAGTACACCGCTGCACAGCACACAAATGTTAATGAAAACATTAGTTCTTCTTTAGGTGTTTAATGTTGTTTTGCCAAGTAACTTTTATGTGCACTGGCATCACCAATGCTGGATTTTGTAGCTGCAGTGTCCCTGAACACATGACTAAAAGCACTTGTCTCATTGGTCGACATTGGCAGTTCAAGAAAACGAAAAAACGGACTGCTCTCCAAACCTTTGGATTATCAGTAGACTATTTGTTTGGACCTGGTGTGAATAGTGCCATAGAAATCCATTGTTTCTATTCAAAAGCTTGTTTGCAATGAACATTCCCAACCAATCTTCGGGCTTAAAGTGGTACTGTACTTTAAGGCTCTGTCCTAAAAGCCACACTTGTTGTTGACGTGTGATCTATTTGCCTTTGCTTGCCTGTAACATCCAAAAGAGCATTCCATTTGTCATTTTATGATTTAAAATGATGGTCAAAAGACCTTTTAGATGTGGCCTTGAGGCCTGCAAAGCTCGCACTGGTGCAAACTTGGCAGCAGACGACAACACAACAGTTTATACTGCAAATGTCACCAAAGTGCAGACTTAGGGGCAAAAAACCACTCTGAATAAAAAGAATGACTGCTTTAGTAACTAACTAACACACAAACTTCACATTTTAGGCCATCAAAGGAAGCAGGGTTTGCAGAGGAGTTGGACACCCTGTCATGTTCTAGAGTCATCTGCAAGCAGGATGTTGCTTGCAATAAATGCAGCATTGATCTCAAAATCCAGTTTGCTGAATCTGTGGATGTTGCTCAGGGTTAAAAGGTGCAGATGGCAAAAATTTGTGCAGAGTGTTCAAATGAAACTGATTAGTTACATCCTAGGCACTGTACAAGTGAAAACCTGTTCTTCTACCTGCAATCTGTTTGTTGAAAATAATAATGAGTCTTTTACATAAATGCTACTTCCTGCTTTGGTTTGCGGAAACTGTTTTAAATGACGTCTTTCTCTGTTCATTTGCAGTTGCAGATTATGTCTTTGTAGAGATGGCATATTGCTCGGGTACAAGATGATTAAGTTGACTTTTCTTAAGCTGAAATCAGTCCTTGCTACTGAAATACAAAACACTGCTCCCAGTGGCCAAAGCAGTAAGTGATGTTGGGCTCAATTTTCGGGGTGTCCACAGAGGGGCGCCAAAAGCGGGTTGTTTTCAGCTGTACAGGTTGTAAAACAGTGAAGAGAAATGCATAGCTTATTAACTGAATCCTCCAACCCAAACCCTAAACCCTAAACATCAGTGAAGTAAAGATGTAACGTTAGAGGGAACAATGTAATCTCCGAATCGCACTCGTCACTGATCATTAGGGCTGCAACTAATGATAATTTTGATAATCGATTATTCTAGCAATTATTAGAATGATTATTTGACTATTCTGTGATTATTGCAACGATTAATCATTAGCTCTTAACCGATTAGCTTGTGTCCCGATTTAAAAGGTTGTATTAAATGTGCTTACTAACAATAGAGGCTTTTAAAAATACCTATAAATGGCATTCACTGAATTAAAGGGAACATATTTTTTATTAAGTTTAATTCAGTAAAGAAATTCACTGCAAAAAAAATCCTATAATATCAAGTGTTTTTTGTCTTGTTTCCATTTAAAATTGTCTAAAAAGATACATTTACTTGAGAAGCAACATATACGATATTTAGACTTACTATAGAGAATGTATCTTAAACATAAGTGTATTTTGTATATAAGTGTTTTTTTTCATTTGGTTATACTTCTGCAAGTGCAATAAAGACAAAATAGATTCAAGATCTATTCTTTAAATATCTTATATGCTGCTTCTCAGATTTTTTAGATATTTTAAAATATTTGTATTTATAATATTATATTCAACATTCTCAGATAACACTTTTTTTCTTCTGCAGTGTAGCTGTTAAAGAAAATGCACAGTGACACACACATTATGATTCAATATATCTTGAGCCATCACGTTATATTTTGGCTGCATTAAGCTCGCGTGAGGGATGAGCATCCCCGCGACAGAGTGTGCTTCAGTCGGGTACAGTTTCAGTCTCTCCCCCTCAGATCAGGACACTTCACAGAACTCATAGAGGAGGTGCTGACCGTGCAAAGAAATGCCAGTTTCAGAGTTTGAACTTTAATAAAGCTATAACGCATTAAATTTAACTGCATTTGAGATGTAATGTTGGGGGTTTTCTTTTAAAGACGACTTATTTTGTATTTTTGTATAGTTCCTTCATACTTTACGATCTACATCAACTGAAGCTGTGAAAGTTTAGAGTGCATCTGGACAGTGAGTTGTTTAATTCTTCCTCTCCTCGGTCAGGAACGAGCTGTAGTGCGGCTCTCACGTGCCATCATTAGAGTTTAATGTGATCTCATGTTACGTAAAATGAGATCAAACAACTATTCGACGACAACATTTTTGTTGACACTTTTTTTATTGTCGACGTTGCCGATAACGTCGACTAATCATTTCAGTCCTACTCATCATGTGAACATGATTACTTCCTGGTTTCAACGCAGGATCCGATCCTGTGTCTCCCGCGTTGCCGCCACAGGGGAAAATAAACACGCTGGAGCAGGTGCAAAATGTCTGATAGAAGATGCTGCATGATGTGGCTGATCCTATGGTACCAGAACTCTAATAACCAATATGCTGACTTCATATGTGATCATGTTAACCAACAGATGATTTCTAAGGAACTTCCATGATAAATGCAGTTCTGAATGTGCTCCAGACATGTTCAAAGATGCATTGAAAGCTTCAGAGGTTAGGGATTAGGTTTGAGGTTTAACTGCAGTATTAGATCATGATTATTGTTAGTGGAAGCCTCCTTGCAGTAGTAGAGACAAATGGATTATAGTAAATAAAGCCTACAGGATTACTTCAGCTGTGTCCATGGCTACTGCATCACATATGAACAGCTTATGCCACCATGAACAACCAAAACATGTACTGCAGGAAAACTATATTCACTCTCATGCACGAGCCTGCATGTATCCCATAAAGAAAACATTTAGCTGTTGCCTGGCAACATTAGAGGACGGACTCTGGTCCGGTACTGTTTATTTAGATATGACCACTCATCAACCTCATGTACTCACACATGAAGGAGGGGATTGAAGGAAGCATGAAGCTGGCACGAAAGAGGTGACCTCTCCTTCATGCCAACTGGCCTATACTGACCCATCCTACCGCAACAGAACCAAATCCTGCTGTCCTGCAAAAAAATCCATCCCTGTTCTATTCTCTTGTGTTGTTGTTATCATTATCATTGATATTTATAACAATTATAATTAAATACTGACTGTGGCAGAGCTTTTTTGAAAAAAGATTGATTACTTTATTTCTACAATAAAAGTAATGCTGGTGGTTGTCAAATGCCTTCTTGTTTGTCAATGCATGGCAGTGTTTTCTTCTGTTTTCGATGTCAAAGCTGTATTAGTATTAGTTTGAACTAGTTTAATCACTAACACATTTTGGGTTTTCATAGGGGATACCAGATGATTCAGTGCCGAATTTAAACAGGTTCAAAGACCAAACGTTTCTCTGTTTACAATGATCTGTGCTGTGCAGTGAGACTGGCCGGCAATTAAACACACCTGCTCTGTGCTCGTGCAGATCTCTTATTGGGCTGTACTGATAATTGGTCTGGGTAGCGAGAAGTGCTGTTTGGCTTCCCTTTAAGAGCTTTTGTTTCACGTTTGATGTTTCTCAAACGCAGCAGAGTGCAGTTTTTGGTAAAGCACATAATAAAGAAAATAAGTTTGTAACTTCGGATGTAGAGAACTCTCTTAAATGCTGAGATAATCTGTTATCTGCAAACAAAGACCTGCTTAATTGAAAAGAAATCAGCCTTTGGTTTGATCCACTAGTCCTCAAACTTGACACTATCCTGTCTCTTTGGGTTTGGAAAGCATGTTGGTTGCAGCATTGTAATATGTCCACCAGACACCAAATTACTCCATCAAACAGTCGATCTCCTCAACATCTTCCCATGCCAAATTGGAAACTATTGAGTCTATGATAGTTGGCCATTCAGAAGAAATAAGGAGATGTGGTCAACTCACCTTTGGTTGGGCCTCTACTTCCACCACCTGGTTTCTGTTTGTGATGCTCTTGACGAGAGTCTCTACATTCCCATTGAACTTCATAAATACCACATAGGCAGCATAGGATAGCAGCAGGCTAATACTCTCCCAGTATGTGATGTAGTTATCCAGAAAGAAAACTATGAGCATGATGAGGTCGATGATGTAGAAGGAGACGTCCCTGAAGAGAGGCCACCATGTCAGGTTTAGGATCTCCTTCGAGAACACGGCACACATTCCGATGACGAACAGGATGTTGAACACGGCAGAGCCGACGATGGTTCCGATGCCCACGTTACTGTGGGAGATGAACACGCCAATGACCGAGGTGAAGAGCTCAGGAGCAGAGCCCCCGGCCGCCATAAAGGTGGCGCCCGCCACATCGTCCGAGATCATGAGTTTCTCTGTGATGACGGTGAGCGCGGGTACGAAGAACTCGTCGCACACTATGGCGAGGGCAATGAAAATGTAGATCATGCCGAACATGTGCATTACCACAGCGCCTCTTCGACGGTCTTCCAGGCTAAACAGGTCAGTCGGGTAGTCCCCCTGACTCTCGTTCGACAACGCAGACGAGCGCATGGCCACGGGTGTGTCCTCCGTGAGATTACCATGATAACCCAGGTGTGTGGACAGTAATGTCCTGTGTGGGACGTGGCTCTGTAGTCCCTCTCGCTGAGCAGAAGAGCGCCACAAGAAAGCCACTGCACTTATTGCTACAAGACTGATGAGGAGGCCGAGCACCCGAGCAGGACGAAGTTTCCTCCATTGGCGCTGAGAGCTCAGGCGGGCCATGGCTGATTTCTCAGCTTCAATGTTCACGCTACAGTTGGGCTTAGTGCATGCCAGGCATGCTACTTGTCCAGTAAATCAGTGGAATCCAGATGATCTTCAGCACGGCAGAGGCTTCCTCATATTAGCCTGAAAAAAATTATCATGGTAAGAGAGCACGGGAGATTACAAATCCTACACTAGCTATGCTGCCAGATTAGTATACCTGGTATGCACACATGAAGTATTAAGTTCTTAAGCAATCAATGAGTGCATGTGTGTATCTGTAAATGACTGCTATTGCTGACTAGCACTTACTCTGAGCTGTGTCTGCATTTTCAAGGTCACAGTAAAACAAGAACGTTTGCACCCCTCTCATACTCAGCACAGCAGTTTCACATCATGTATCTTATAAAACCAAAAATAAGAGATACAATTCTTACATATCTCTCACAAACCAAAATGGGCAGATGGACCCAATCATTTTTGTACTAGAAATGAAGAGCTCTTCCTGTAATAAATTATCACAGTACTTTGGATCACCTGAAGATGCCTGAATGAGACTTTCATAATCTGATTTCAAGTGTACTCCTACCAATGCTAATACAATCAAACAACTCTCATTAGATCATCTCAGCACTATTCCTTCCTCATGCTGTGAGATTAATGAAAGAGTGAATGAATGAATGAATGAATGGCTGAAGTCATGTAGTCTACAGTCAAGAATTACATTAAAAAAGTCCACTAAAAATGTAGGCATAGCTCATATGTTTCAGCCAACCTAGTCTCATTGAACTAATGTTACTATAAAAAAATTGCAAACTAACTTCATATGTTCCGCATTCTGTTCCGTCGCAGTTTCCTGGTGAAATGAAGTGCTACAACAACTGTGCGTTTTATTCACTTTCAACCAAATCATGGCTACAACAGCTGATTATGATTTTATAAACACTTATTGTTCACTCTAATACTCACACACTGCTATGTTATTATATCGAAACACTTTTACACTCTGTAAAACACATTTTTTAACTAAAACTATACATTTTTAACACAGACCCACCAACCACACTTATTCCAATAAGATTAGCTTGCGTGGTAGCTCATCTGATAGTGTGTTGGACTTGGTTTGAGCCCAATCAAACACTTACGCTGACTAAGTGTCAAAAAAAGTGACATGAAATCACTTGGTTGCTTCAGAAATTGTTCTTTTTATTTCGCATTTTGATTTTTTTGGTTAGGTTTAAGTGTTGGTTTGAGGTTATGATGTCTGTTTTGTTCAACTCATAGTTACTTTTAGGATACTATTGGTTAGGTTAATTTTTTTAGGTTAGGAAGGTAACCTCTATCAAATATTTACCTTAAAAACCTGAATATTACACCATTTCACTCACTTTTGGCGCCCCCTGCTGGACATTTCACTAGGTAACTGCATCGAAACACATAAAGCAGCACATAATTTACTTTTGCTCATAGTTTTTACTTTAGTTATGTTCATAAGTTCAGGCTGATTTGAGCATATATTGTATGTACATTTTCATATATATTACATGTGTGAACACTGACATGTTTTGTAGTATTTTAAAATGTACGTACAAGTATCTGACTTTGTATATCAGATAAAACCACACACACACACACACACACACACACACACACACACACACACACACACACACACACACATATATATATACACACACACATACTGGTGTTTTTGAGTATGATTAGCTCTAATTGTTGTATTGTTGACCTTTATTTTTATTTTATTTTAATAATTAGTTTATTTTAACAATAGTAATGATAATAATACTTATAATAATAATACGTTTAATATAATAATATTATTTTTATTATTATACAGTCATAATATCCCTGCCCCTTAAATAAGGGACTGGGAAAGTATGTTTAATACTAATATTTGGAAATACGGTTAATAACAGATCAACGTGCCTAACAATAATCATGCATATGTAATAATGGCAAATAAATAAAAATGTCTCTTTGTCATGCTGCTCTGATTGTTTCTCTCGCTCTCTCTGACATTTGTCATTTCATGATGTGGACATGAAGTAGCAATGTCACTTCCAATGATGCTGCCATGTATCATGTGGTTATTAAAGGGGGTATGGCTGTCATACCTGAATAATGACCGTCTGTTTGACACGCAACAGACCTGTCATTCTCATGACCTCTGAGCTCTGATGAAATAGAAATGGATGTAAACCTCCAAAAAATAAATCAGTCTGTTATGTCAAGAGTGAGTTCTGATGCGCGTTATGCGGACACTTAATGCATAACATAATTATACATTCGTGTGTGATAAAAAAAAAAAAAAAACGGACCGTTTCCGACCTGTTCATTGAAAATACATAAATACATTTATAAACTCACTGATCTATTAAATGAAAGATGTGACTTACATCCAGAGGTGATGGTCGAACTCGACTGCGCGGCGCGTGCAGGTTGGTAGTCCGCGTGCGTCCTCTCTCGTGCCCTCCAGATATTTCTTTCAGACTATGATGATGATGACGATGTTATTTTGGGGCGGGGCTCCGTGATTGCACCTCTAGGCTTAATTCTTATGCTTTAATTCCCTCACCTACAGTATTGCGAGGAGCGATGATCTGATTGATCACGGGTTCTGTCTCTAACTGAATGTGTGTGTGTGTGTGTGTGTGTGTGTGTGTGTGTGTGTGTGTGTGTGTGTGTGTGTGTGTGTGTGTGTGTGTGTGTGTGTGTGTGTTGGCACAGGTGTCGCCCAGCACGATTCCGCGCCGCTGTGTGGCTCTGTGACGTCATACTGTCCCGGGTGGAAGGGTTGCCGTGGTTACGGCAGCAGCGTTCTCCGAATGTAGAACTGTCACATCATCAGAATGAGATATCTGGATGGTCTGGGGTGGGGTTTTTAACCCTCTGGGTCTGTTTAGGGTTTGAGAGAGTTGGAAAACTGAGAAACAAAGGTAATACTTAATAGCTTCTTCTAATTGTATTAACTCTTAAATGCATGGGTGTTTCACCAAACATGATCCTCCGGTCTTTAGTGATCAATAGTGATCAATCACAAATGTAAAACTGTCTAAACAATTGGAAAATAATAGAATACATTCATGTATATTTTAATGTTTAATTTTCATGTATCAAAGCAACAAACCTAGAACAGGATTCATTGTGGAATTACTTCCAAAATGAAATGTTATGAGACAACTGGCATTCAAACACACTGAGACTACATATTACACATATAAGTGTAACAGTACGTTGCTGGCAATGGCAAAGACAATAACGATGAACTGAAGAACCCAAGTGCAATTTATGAATAAATGGGAAAACTATAAACCCCAACTATAAACATAAATACAACATACTATAAACTTGAAACATAAACATGAACTTTGCTAGGCTAGGGTTAAACTTGACTTGACATGACATGAACTTGAAATAAACAACACAAACTCAAATCAATACTAGACAGAGCCAATGGGGCTGAGGACCAAAGTGGAGTTGTAGGGATGGAGGTCCCCTGTGGAGCAGAGGCGGCCTGGACCATGGAGCAGAGGCGGCCTGGACCGTGGAGCAGAGGCGGCCTGGACCGTGGAGCAGAGGCGGCCTGGACCGTGGAGCAGAGGTGTGCCTGGACCGTTGAACAGAGGCATGGAGCAGACCCAGGCGTGGCGGTGACTTGGCATGGTGGTGACATGGCATGTAGAAGACTCAGGCGGGGCTTTGACATGGCATGAAGCAGACTCTGGTGTGGCTGTGACATGGCCTGGAGCAGACTCTGGCATAGACAGATACTCTGGAATGACCTCTGTGGTCAGGGGTAAGGACTGAGACTCGGAAACGACCTCCATGTTCATGAACGTGGGCAGAGACTTGGAAACAACCTCCGTGGTCGTGAACATGGGCAGAGACTTTGAAATGACCTGCATTGTCATGAACATGGGCAGAGACTTGGAAACGACCTCTGCGGTCGTGAACATGGGCAGAGAATTGGAAACGACCTCCGTGGTCATGAACATGAGCAGAGACTTGGAAACGACCTCCGTGGTTGTGAACATGGGCAGAGACTCTAGAACGACCTCTGTGGTCATGAACACAGGCTGAGAAATCCCTTCTCCTCCTCCTCCTCCTCCTCCTCCGTGAGGCCGAATTTGGCGATGCAGGCTCTGGAACAGACGAGGCTGGCAACGTTGGCTCATTGGCTGTGGCAGACATGGGATACTGGCTTGGCGGCCATGACGTGAAAGTCTGGCTTGGTAGTCATGACGAGGAACTCTGCCTTGGCGGCGGCCATATTGAGGAATTCTGGCTCGGCGTGGCCATGTTGTGGAACTCTGGCTCGGTGGTGGCCATATCGTGGAACTCTGGCTCGGTGGTGGCCATATCGTGGAACTCTGGCTCGGTAGCGGCCATGTCGTGGAAGTCTGGCTCGGCGGCCATGTCGTGGAACTCTGGTTCGGTATCCGCCTCCCCCACAGTGAACGTGGAACCAATGATCTGCTGGGCCAGACTGAGGGGACTGTGACATCAAGGAGGAGATGAGCTCATTAAGTCCAACCCGAAAAATGTCTTTGAGGGCGAGCTCATTAAAAGCCACCTGACAGGCTAGGGCACAAAAGTCCTCAATGTAATCCTCCAGGGGACTCCCCTGACAGAGGCTCAGAAGCTGAACTGCTGGGTCCATTGTTGCCGGTCTAGTATACTTCAACGTACTGTAGCTGGCAATAGCAATGACTAAGATGATGAAATGAAGAACCCAAGTGCAAGTTATTAATAAACGTGAAAACTATAAACCCTAATTATAAACATGAATACAACATACTGTAAACTTGAAACATAAACATGAACTTTGCTAGGCTAGGCTTAAACTTGACTTGACATGACATGAACTTGAAATAAACTACACAAACTCACATCAATACTAGACACAGGACAATGGCAACATGAGGGGTTAAATACATCTACATGGGAAACAGCAACCAATGAACAGACTAAACTATAAACAAGATAACAAGACAAATGACCATGCAACAATTACATAACAGAACTAATAAACTAAAACCAGTGACAAACTAGAACTGATAATAACATAATGAAAAAATACAACATTGAAAACAAGACACATGAACATGGAGGGAAAACAGGACATCACATGACTAGGGAAACCACATGACATGAAACAGGAACTAGACTTATCAAAACAAACTAGACTTTTGAATTCAAAACATGAACAAAAACACATCTAATCAATAATCTACACATATGTATTTTCTCAGGCACATTTGGGTCTACAGATGCACAACTTACAGCATTTCTGTAGTGCAATCAAATGCCAATAGACAAATCATACTGTTCATGTGTTAAACCTGCTATAGTTTACTTCTATGTTGTTACTATATCAAATAGCAATGTCAAATGTAAATTAATATACAATATATAATGAATATATAAATTAATATATAATCGGATATCTCAATATTTTTTAAGTCAATTATCTTTCAAATATTTTTACATATCGCCCAGCCCAAAAGGGAAGTGAACTTTTTCTTGACAGATGTAAAATGAAGTAATTTTATGGAGACGCGCACAAACACGTGTACTCAATTCCATATTACAACATGTTAGCTATTAATTGTTAAATGTTATGCATAATTGTTTTGTTTTTTTGTGTGTGATTTTGAGTAGTCTATGGGCATAATAAACATTTTATTTGATTGAAAAACATTGTTTTTTGAAAATAGTAAATGTGGCAGGGCGGTGGGCGGGGCCGGGTCGTGATCCTACACACCCGGTCCCGTATTAGGCTAATCAAGCCTCTTGAGAGGGATAAAGGTCGACTGCAGAGGATCGTGCAGGAGAGAGAGATCGTTTACGGACATGTCTGTCATGTGTGTGTTTGTGTCTTCTGTTTTAAGTTTATAATTAAACTATTATTTATATTGAAAAGCCGGTTCTCGCCTCCTCCTTTCCACTGATCACTTTACAGTAAATTATTAGTTTGCGCGATGGTTCTTTCGAAAGAAACGCATCAACCAAAAATTACAAAAATCGGCTCCTCAGTGAAAAAAAGATCCCGACACCTGGTGTATAGTATGTACTGTATATGTACACGCATATGGGATACTGATAATTCACCATTGTTGCACAGAAAGTCAACGTGATCTAGTATCCTGTAATAGTAAACTTATATACTGTAATATGAAATATAAAAAATAATAATCAAAATATGATTTAATGGAAGTGCAAAAAAAAAAAAGAAAAAAATAACGTGACACTATCATACATCTCGGGTCTTTAATTGTCCTATACACTTTTGGTAATTAAGCCAGGGCCGTTTCTAGGCATAGGCAAACTAGGCGGTCACCTAGGGCACCACCAGCAGGGGAAAGCCAAATTACGCGGTAGCCGGAGAAGGGTATAGCTACAGACAGAGCTCCAAAAAGGGGCAGGAGCTCCAAAACTGCCATTGAAGGTATAGGTACCAAACCCCCCTCATCTAACCATTTCCCTAACCCTAACTATCTGTGGTGGTGTCGCCACCTTTTGGAATTGGCACAACCCCCATTTGGAGTAGCCCCACCCCCTTCAAGAGAAACCACGGTCTATTTTGGAGATTACGCCCCAGTTTGGAGATCTATGGCCTACAGATATACCTTCATGGGCAGCCGCGCCAATGCACCACCTCATCAGCCCATTCGTTTCTGAAGATTTCATATGTTGAAGTTTAAATCTAAATTGGCTGTAATGGATGCAATATGAATTTGCTGCTACTTTCGAAAAATGCAGTATATTTTGTATTGTTATATCTTAAAAGCTCATGCCAGTAAAAGAAAAAGTCTCTTTCTCTTTCGGAATAAGGACCCTGTTATTACAATAAAGTGTGACTCTCTATTCATCGGTTTGCCTGTTGTGTTGAGTGATTACATTTATCCAGACAGTCTTCAATGGAAACAAAGTGAGCTGCCAGAAATCAATCTATTGATGCTCTAAATTCGTCATATTTGTCTCCGACTAATTGAGGCTCGCCAATTGTGTTCTGCTAAAAGCATAGATTTGTTTACTGACACTCTCGGGAGCCAAACGTGTGAAATGGCTGGTTGTAGGAGTATTGCCTGTGTTTGTGTGTGTGTGTGGGCAGGTTTAAGTGGTTTATGAGGATTTTTTTTAGCTTTCAAACTGGTAATTACAAGGGTATTATGCTATAAAAGTGGTTTATGAGGACATTTAGGTTTAGGGGTAGGGGTAGGGGATACAATCTGTAGTTCGTACAGAATAAAAATAATTATGTCTATGAGAGTCCCATTAAGGATAGCCGCAACAACGGTGTGTGTGTGTGTGTGTGTGTGTGTGTGTGTGTGTGTGTGTGTGTGTGTGTGTGTGTGTAAAGTCTAATTGAGTATAGTTGTGTTATGCACTGTGCAGGTCTTTGAATTCCAGCTTTGCTGAATCTTTTGTAATTGCCCACACAGCATCCTGTAACTCCATCACCATCTCTCACCCTTATTATCAGACACAGGCTGTCTCATTAAAGGTCTGACTGATGGACAGTTCCGAATGAGTCATGATTTACAGTTTGCCAGAGTTAACTCATCTATAATGATGGCAGTATTTCTGTCCTCTAATAACTGGTCTTAAATGAGGAATATGGAGCATTTATTTGGTGATTTATAAAACTTTTGAAAACAAGGTCTTTCATCTGTTTCCAAGTTTTACATTTATACACATTGAACAATATAATAATGACTTCAATTTGTAGCCAAGCCAATAATAAATATATTTATGTATAGTATGTATGTACATAACACAACATAACATATAACATGGATAACACAAGATCTATAATTTTTATTTATCCCATTTGACAAATGCCACAGTGTTAACAACATAGAGTATATACAGTATATATTTTTATAAGTCACAGACATTCTGGCAAATTTCAGTTCAAATTGTTCTTAAATGGTATGGATGAGCACAGTTTATGAAACACTGATGAAGAAAAATAAAATATTCATAATATATAAACATGCATATATATATATATATATATATAATTGGCCCATCAAAAAAATTTAATAATAAAAAAATCATCAAAAAATTTAAATCAAAACTTAGTTTTACAGTAAAAGCTGCCCAGATTTACAACCTTGTGGCGAATCTGTCATGAATACCAATTTTTGTTCTTTGCAGAGGATGGACCACTTTTCCCGCCAATATCCAAATTTTATTTAAAAATTAAAAATTAAAAAATCTGACAGCCTTGTTTCAGCCCCACAAAGGCATTTTAATTATTATTATTATTATTATTTATTTTCTTTCAGTTTTATTTAGGTTAATTGTTATCGGGAAAGTCCGGCAGAAGTTAGAGCTCAGATTATATGGACGAACATTTCTGCTTAAATTATATATAAATAAATACATAAATATATATTAAAAGATAGGTACAAAATGTAAGTGCACACAAATAAATACATAAATGTTAATATCTGACATGAATGAGTACTTACACTTTTATTTTCTTATTTATGTATTATTGTATATATTTATTCCCATATTATTGTTTTTCCACATGTATTTATTTCCTAATTTCTTTTTTCAAATTTATTTTTTTACATGTATTTATTTCAACATTTATTTATTTGTACATGTGTATATTTCCATATTTATTTATATTTTCACATTTACGGTATTTATTTCAACATTTCTGTGTCCGTATGGTAATGAGGGGTGTGCTTTCCACATCAGGCACAGAAATCGGTTTGGAGGCCACAGTGACATCTAGTGGTTGACAAAATGAAATGCACAGATTAGTGTGGACATGCGTTAAGAAATTGTAAAATGTTGTGAGTGGAGCAAGTCTAATAGGAAATGACTTGTATTGAATGAATGACTTTAACGGTAGGTGGGCAAAATGACCAAAATCTCACGTCACTAATGTTTAACTAATTGTATTTCTCTGTAACTCTTTGCACCTATAGTGACCATACCTGTACTGACTGTTAGAAATGCCGGCCGGGATTTCTAAAATGTCCTGGACACCCATCTGAGTATATTAGGCAGAAATGGTCCTTCATAAGATTAGATATACACAGGGGCGAAAATTTCAACAAAATGTTGGGGGGGACAATAAACATAACAATTCTCAAGAGCAATTTTTGAAGGGGACACCAAGGTTTTTTTTGTTGTTGCCCCGTTTGCGTTTGTATTATTTTATTTCTTAAACAATTATTTTAAGAATATATCATTATATTATTTACAATACACATATTTTAATGATATTTTAGGGGGGGGACAACCCTCAGATGGGGGTCCTGACCCCCCGACCCCCGCGATTTCCGCCTGTGGATATACAGACGAGCATTGTAAATAACAATTCTGGGATAACTCTGGCGCCATCGTGTGCTTTATTTGCAATACAACATCATCTCGGCTGTAATGGAAGCACACTGTAAGATGCCAGAAAAGGGTGTGGGGTAGAAGTCTGCATTCCCGCAGTACTGACGCAGGTCCCGCAGGACACAATTAGATTCCATGCGGTGCCGGTTCAATTTCCTAGATAAAGGCGGGAATGGACGGTCAGAGAATAGCCTAAAAAAATCTGGTGTGGATCTCTTTTTTATTGAATGAATGAATGAATGCATGAATGCGTCATTACTGCTGTAATGATGATGATGCCATCACTGAGGTACTCCTCTTTACGTCACACCATGGTTGAAAAGTCTTGACGCTGCATTTGAATTATTCTTATTAAAAGTTTTACAAAAATATGGTGTAACTCGATATTTTCCTGTAAAATTAAGTGAACCTGATTTATTATGTCCATTGCTACAGTAGTAAGTTTTCACCATTTATATATTGGTTGTGTGTGTTGTGTGCAGGGAAAAGCTAAAAAAACGAGGCGGCTCACAGTGCGCTCGGGTACCCAGCATGCTCTGGTGCAAGATCGAGTGCCTCAGTGATGGCATCATCATTACAGCAATAAAGACGCACTCATGTCCTCCAACAGGAATGAGCTAATAGAGAGTGCTCATGTCTCACATTGGAAAATGTTACCAGGCACCAGCTGGAGTTTTTATACTGCTCTAATTCAATGGGATTTGACACAAGATCTCAATTTATCAGCTCAGGATAGCATAGACCATGTTTCTGTTTTTCTAGCAATGTTAGTTTGAGCCCAACAATGTGTAGCTACTCACTTTAGCATGTCTGCGCATTCGATTTAGTGTGTGTGAGTTTATTTTCCACACCATATAATCCAATAAAAATGACTAAGTGTCTGAAATTGTAATCAGATTGCACCATTCATTACGTGATGGGAAAATGAAATACATTACTAATAGCTTTATCTTTAATTTAATTTTCTAAAACACTCCACAGAAAAGTTTTTGTTCTTCCACTACAAATTCAAAATGTCTTCCTCTTTCTTCATTGTCGCACGCAGGTCAAACACTCAGCACCGGATGTTTCTCCCTTTCAATGACTCGTTAGTGACTCTTGAAAACAGACATATCATACATAACATACATGACTAATCTCAGCAAACACATGAAAAAATCCACAGTTGAAATTAAGTAATAAGTAGAATTTAAATATTTAGCATATTTACTTTTTGACCTTTTATGATGTTTTGGGGGATTTAGGGCTAGCCATTTTAAGTTTGGCTAATCTAGATCAGGAGTTTTAAAACGTGTTAATGCCAAGAACCCCCAAACATGGCGATCCTCTTGCTAAGAACCACCAAAGAGCAATCCAAGCTTGAAGTCCACCTGTTTTTACAAGCCACGTCAATAGGTGGCAGTGCACCTCAACAAACCTCAGCCATAAAAATAAGAACCGCTCACCGAGGAGAAAGCACAACAGAATACAGGAGTCTTGAGATATGATTTTAAAAATGTCCACTTCTTTAAATTAACACAGTGTCCTTAAAATGAGGTGTTTAAGATGCTTAATACCAGTTTGACATGGCAAACGCGTCCGTCTGAGGCACGCACATGTACATACAGCAACGATTAAAAATAGTGCAGATGGAATGCAAGAATACGTATTTGGGAATTGGACACATTTGCGAACTCAGTGCAAAACAGATTACTGTCTACTGTTGGCTTGTTCAATGATATCAGAATAAAACAAACATTATATAGAGTTCTTAAACCTCTCTTTTGTATAGTCTATTGTAAAGGGATCAATGGAAAGGAGGAGGCGAGAACTGTTTTTTCTTCCTTGCTGACTCTCCCCCCACTGGATGTTCTGTGGCTGCTTTTATGCCGCTCTCCCCATGCTCACTGAAATTAGAGACAGGTGTTAGACATAATTTAGCTCAGGTGCAAGCGCCATTACCGCTTTCTCTCCCGGACGGGCGCTTGACCACGCCCCCGCTGCCACATACACCCACCGCCCAACTCAGGCTGGGGCGCCATCCGGCCTGCCTACAACTCCCCCCCATTTCTGGAGAGGAAGTCAGCGACAGCCATCCGCACCCCCGGTCTGTGGACCACCTTGAACTTAAAGGGCTGGAGGGCCAGATACCAACGGGTGTTCCGGGCGTTAGTATCCTTCATGCGATGGAGCCATTGAAGTGGGGCGTGATCCGAGCACAGGGTGAGGGCCCGCCCCAGCAGGTAGTATCAGAGCATGAGGACCGCCCACTTAATGGCCAGGCACTCCTGGCGGAAGACAGCCGCTTCTCCCCGGGCAGACTGGAGTCAGACTCACGACCCCCGGCGAAAAGAACGACCCTCCGCATTCTCTGCGACTCGTGGGGACTCTCCTCCGGCCCTGGCAGCGGCCCTACCGCTCCAGGCAGTCGGGGAGACACTTCCCTCCTTCCCTCGCGGACGGCGGTCTTCCATTGACCCCTCCGCGTTTCTGGGGGATGGCAGGGCTCTTCTCTGCCCCTGGCAGCGGCTCAATCACTCCAGGCGGTCGGGGAGTCCAGTCCCCACTCGCCTCGCGGACGGAGGCCGTTCACCGCGTCCGGGCGGTCGGTCTACTCCCTCCCCCGGTGGATGGCAGCGGTGCTCCCCTGGGTGGACGGCAGTGTCGAGGACTCCGTGACGGGCATCCCTCCTCCTTCCCAGGCTTTGGCACCAGTGTAAAGGGATCAATGGAAAGGAGGAGGCGAGAACCGTCTTTTCTTCTTTTACTGAATATATGAATTGAAACTGAGTTTCAATTCATATATATTTATCATAGGCCCTACATATAAATACATAAATATTTGAAATAGCCTATAATGCATTATTTATATGAATTATCTGTATTTTGGGTCCTTTCTCTGCAAATAATGTCATGTAATAGTTTGATTAAAAGTTTTAATCAATTGACAGCCCTAAAAATACGCATTACAAAATAAGTTTCCTACAATCAGAGCGATTCGCTTGAATTTAAGTATACCACCTTCGTGTTTTTGTGAGTTCCACTCAGGAGGGGGCAGTGATCATTTATTATAATACTCTATATTATAGGCGAAAAATAGCTGAAACGTCCATGGCTTAAGTGTGTTGCAAAAGATTTTCAGTGACTTACATTTACAATCTTACAGACTTACAGTCTTTTCCACACATATACGGAAATGTTAACCAAAAGCTCCCTTTAAAATTCAGATCTGTCATGAGCTCTGAGGTTGTCAACACATTGTATATGCTTCTGTTAAAGCCTTCAATCTGTGTTATTTCAGCTTCATTTGTTAAAAATCACATTTAATAGTGGAATTCTTGGTGAAGAACTACCTTCTCCATGATCCTGAAGAGAAAAGCAAAGCTTGCCAAAAGAGCTCTGCAGTGACCATCCACTCCCATGACACAATCAAATTTTCTCAAACTACTTACTGTATATATTTGCATATATATGAACATTTAAGGGGAAAAAATATATGTATTGTTCTATTCTTCAACAGATTTTATATCAACAGGGTTGAGTGTAATCTGATTACAAAATAATTACATATAGTGTAACAATACATTTAAATTCTTGTAATCAGATTACAGCTACTGCATTTTCAGTTCAATTCATTACTTTTATGACCTTGGGTATGTATGGTGTATGAGTGAAATATTGACATTTGTTAAGAGAAAAACTAAATCTTGGTGTTTAAAGATTGTTAAAGTGTTTTAGAAAGTAACTAAAAGGTAAAGTAATTCGTATTATGATTACTTTTAACATTAAGTAATCAGTGAAGTAATCGTACTACATTTTTAGATAAGTAATTAGTCATTTGTAATCAACATTGATAATTAACAACTTTGAAATTAATAGATTTAGATTTTCCCTTCGATTTTAATTCGATTTCGACATTTGCAGTGCTACATGGGATTGCTTCGTTAATTGTACACAGTCTTGTACATTTGTTTGATTTTATTTAAATGCAATTTTCCTAAAAATGGAAGTTTGTATCATGTCTTAGAACGTTTTTACTGAAGGATTTTATGAAATCCCTATGGAAGAAATGAATGGAAAAATACTTCCAGAACCAAGATGACTGAAACACTGGGTGGATACTGTTGCACTCTATTATCATTGTTGCTTGGCTGCTATTTTTACATTGGGCTCATTAAGGTACAGGCCCAGACATTATTGTGTTCCTGTTGGGGAAAAAATGAATCTCTGTATAAGCTTCCAAAAAATTCCATCATTAGGAATGAGTGGCTTACTTAAACGAAGCTCCTGAATGAGTCGATGATAATATGTTTTGTTTGGCACATTTTTTTCGAGAAATTTTATGACTCAAACTGTGGTTGTACTCCCCACCTGGCGAACATCCCATATTTCCTGACATGGATGCATACTGAAGCAGCGAGGCAAGATAGAGGAAACTGTCCCTTATAACACTACAGCTAACAAATGAATTAACCATTCACATCCACAGCTTGTTAGACTGGACAATTTTCACTGTTGTAAGCTTTATATAAAATTATTTTATCACAAAATCTTGTTTACCTGTTAAGTACTGGGGAGAAACATTGTGGCGATTTTGTTTTCTATTGTTATTTAATTCCAAGTCAAAATTGTATTGCATGTGTTGTGGGGTGAGCAAGAGACAGACACAGTGGGTGTGGCATTAAGCCTCGTAGAGGCATTTACTGGAAATAATAATAAAAGTAATATGTGCATAAAAGGGGAAAATAAAGTGTCCCTGGGGGAATAGTGTTCATAACAAAGGGGGTAATGTGGCATCCTCGAAGTGAGACGGGGCTCCGTGAAGGGTGGGGTAGTGTCTTTGGAATGGCCCACGCATGAGCTGCCTAAAGCCCATGGCAGGTGAAAGGGGAAGGCGGCCCCACCCGGCCTCTAGCCCGTCGGCCATGATGTGTGCTGTTCCCCGGCGACTCATTCAATCCGTCCGGGGGTCTGAGGAGTGGGTCCGGCGGCACATCAACTTGTCTGATCCCTCCCAGCTCTGGTCCTCAGCGTGCGATGATGCCAGTGTGTGCACACTCTTCTCGCTCTCTTGCCCAACTCCTGGCGTAAACCTGGCTGAAGGGCGGCCCTAAGAGGCAGGGTGACGATAACGAGCCAGAGGGGCGGATCATTCCACCACACATACTTCAAATAAATTGGAACATAAAGCTCTTAATGACTGCCTGGAATGAGTTGCTTTTGGGGATTTTGTAAATCGCTTGAACGTTTTTGATTCTTTCATTAGGCATTAGAAATAGTTTCATTCCTGGAACTATTTCAGGTTCTCGTCATTTTCCACCACACAAATTAGTTCCACGTGGAACTAAAACCTGAACCGAACCAAGAAACGTTATAGTTCCTGCTGGTACTTTCATGGGATGTAACGATCCATTGATCTAATCATCAACAATGTGATGTCATTGATTTAACGTAAACATTGATGTCTCTTTTTTAAGATGCACCTTTATTTTGACATTCTCAAGCCTGCCGTGTCCTTAAGCATTTCCGGCAGGCAATGCAACAACCTTATGTTAATCATCTTGCTTTATAAGAGCTAAATACACTTCTCATGTTGGACGCGGATGTGCGTGGAGTGACTGAAGCCTGAAGTTGCGCTCTGGTCTCTCCATACGTACGTATCAACAGGGCTGCGAGATTGGATGACAGGATAGCACAGAGCCGATCACATGCACAATTAAATCAGGCTTCCATCGATATCATGGTGCATACAACCCATTTGAATACTGTATTTTAAATCGCTATGGATAAATTCAACCTTGTTAAACAGCTAAACAGCCACAATATTCTGAACAGTGCTGATGAGGGTAAGAAGAAACACCTTTACTAACATTTATCACAGTAAACTAAAACAAAATGTTTCAATACAACTGTGGAATTTGTAGCCTGCTCTCAGCACCGGCACAGATAAGCTTTCTGGTGAAGAGTTCTCCACATCGCCATTGAGGAAGCTCTAGGTGAACAGGTTATTCACTTCAGACGCTCGTCATTTATCAACAAGGCGCTTCAGCAGAGACTTCTACCTGCTTCCCACAGTGCTCCGTTACTGTATCCTTTATGTATATATGACTGGATATCATGAATATTCAAAAATAGATTTTTATTTAAGGGAGGAGACGGGCAGAACTGAAAGCATGTGCACCTGCACACAATATTTAGATATTTGAGATTTATAAAGTGAACCTTATGCAGGTGTCACAGAACGCGCTACAACACCTCCCTCTGGCGTCATTTGATCCCTTTCTCCTGAGTATTAAGACCTCATCTCCCATCTCCCCTCTCTGCACTCATCACCATCCAGCCCTGCTGAATTCCCTCATTATCTTCAGCATTATCACCTGTTGCTCCCTATCCTCCCTTTATATGGACTGCTCACTCTTTTGTCTCTGTGAAGTATTGATTTGCCTACTCGTCTGTGCCACACAGAACTCTGTTATCTCTGGACCTTCAATCTCTGACCTGGACTGTTTAATGAACTCTCGTACCCTCGCTGCCTGTCCTGACCTTGGCCTGTGTTTCACTTTGAATATTGGATCGCCCCTCTACTAATTCCAGCCTGAGTATTCTACTTATGCCTGCCTGAGTTCTCTTCGATTACCAGCTTGAGTTTATGTCAGGTTTCCTTGTTTTGTTACCTATGTTAATAAATCTCTGCAAATGGATCTAACTGCCTCAGCCTCTACATCATAGCAGGTTATGGCGTACGAATGGATTTATAAATCTGAAAACTTTTGTGCATATGCAAAATCTGCTTTTTGTGCTTATGCACACTTTTAGGATGAAATCTACACCAAGTTTTATACATGATACCCATGGTGTGCGCCTTACTCTTTGCACATTCAGGTCAGATGTGCTGCCGTCCTCAATAAAGTGGACCACTGCAATAAAGAAGGCTAATCAAAACTTCCTCCTGTAGAGCAGGTGGTTGCAGCTCACCTCTGCCATAATACTGCCATTGGATGGAAATCCCGCCTCACCCATCCTTCCAAGCCGTGTTGATTGACGTCTGCACTGGCTGGAAGTGCTGATACAGCAGCGGGCCAAGCTAGTTCAGCACTCCACAACATGTTGGTGCTCCAGGTTTTTCAAGCTAAGCTTCTTCAACAAATGAATGAGCAAGTCTCCAATACAGAGCTGTTTGAAAAGCTCCGCACCACTACAGATTTTGCTCTGCGAGCAAAGTTACCTCTGCGAGAAAGTTACCGCTCGGGCCATCGGCAAAACAATGGGGGTTTTGGATCGGCATATTTGGCTTACTCTCACAGAGATGCGTGACGCAGAGAAAGCCCCCCTACTTGACACCCTGGTGTTACCCGACAGTCTCTTTGGCTATGCCGCAGAAAGGTTTTCGGAGCGCTTCATCATGGTGCAAAAGAAATCTCAAGGGTTAAAACACTTTCTACCAAAGAGAACTTCCCCTTTCCAAGCATGCTCCTGATCTAATTTTGGTCAGCTTTTCACATTCCGAAGAAAGATGGCAGGCTTCAGCACAATCAAGATCTGAGACATTTTAATTGGGTGCTCGCGAAGCACCCATTTAAAATGTAACTCAGAAACATCTTATCGCACATCCATCTTCAGGACTGGTTTGTGTCAATAGATCTGAAGGAGGCATATTTGCATGTACCAACTGCAACGCGTCACAAGCGGTTTTTGAGATTCGTGTTCAAGGGAACTGCATATCAATTCAAAGTCATTCCTTTCGGTTGATGAAGCGCTCACCCCATTTAAAATTAACAGTGTGCATGTTTTGAATTACCTTGATGACTGGTTATTACTAGCCCAATCAGAGGCATTACTGAATTAACACAGAGACTTGCTGCCTTGACTTCTGAAAAATCTGGGCCTGAATGTCAAGTGGGCAAAAAGCACACATTCCCCCAGCCAGCAAATATCCTTTTTAGGGTTTTTTTCTTTATTTCGTGAGCATGCGTGCACTCCTTACGAATGAGCGCATACAGACCATTCTGCAGTGTCTATCTCAGTTCAAACTAGGGAATACATTGCCACTGAAGTAATTTCAGAGATTACGATGTTTTATGGTGGCAGCATCCACCGTCATAACGTTAGGTCTGTTACACATGAGACCTTTCCAGTACTGGCATGTTCCACATCACGCATGGTGCCTCAGATGCATGTGCATCGTGGTGTCTTGCCACTATCTGGCTTCTCTAGCACCATGGATAGCACCAGCCTTCTACCAACAGTTGGTTATGAAAAGTGGTTACCACAGATGCATCCAACACAGGTTGGGGTGTGGCATGCAATGGATGCCCAACTTTCGGCACCTGGACAGGTGTGAAATGGGTGTGGCACGCCAAGAACTACTTGCTGTCTTTCTTGCTTTGAGAGCTTTTCATTCTGACATTTTGAATCACCAAGTGCTGATTCATTCAGATAATATAACAGTAGTGGCATACATAAATTGCCAAGGCAGACTCCGATCGCCACAATTAATGAGCATGACAGAACACCTCCACCAATGTCGGATCAGCTCTTTATTTGTTATGGAGAATGCACAAAAGGAATGTCCGTCTTGAAACAAAGGCTCTCTCTCACTGGATCATTGATGTGGTCGCCCTTGCTTACGAATCACATGCCGCAAAATTGCCCTATTGGCGTCAAAGCACACTCAACCATAATCATGGCCTCTTCATGGGTGTGCACAAATGGTATGTCCTTACAGGACATATGTTTGGCAGCAGGACAGTCCTTGCAAAATACCTTTGTGATTTTATAACCTGGATGTGGCATTCACCTCCTCACAAGTCTTCTATATATAGAGTGCTACAGCAGGTGAATGTAATAAGGTGCCCAAGCCCATATTATGGGTGGGCTACCGACTATCATCAACTAAGCTGCCTGATTATATGCTGTTGAACCACCCCTTGCTCAAACATACTTGTGTCCTTTTAATTACGTTAAGCCATGAAACAAACTTATTTTAAACAACTGCCTGGATACAGACCGTTTTAATTTTCCCATAAAGTCACAAGTATTGCAACTTCCTTCCCAACTGGTCTCGTGAAGGGGTTAATTCATACAATATGACTATATAGTTCATATATGCATTCTAAGTTATTCACTGTCGGTATACTCATGTCAGTCACCAACCAGCAGGACTGAGGCATCATGATCTTTCAATAAGTACTCCCATAAGAAATAAACCTACTTTTCATTATGTTGTGAGAGGGTTAATAAACCACACTGTGTATGAAATTCTAGTATAAATTCCAGAATGCGTTCATTTCTATCTGGCATCTGCCATGTGGGTCTATTCATATACACTTTAGTATGACTTATAAGTCTGTGGCCTGTGACTCATTATAGTGTTATAACTCTGGGAATGGAATGTCATGAAATGATGAATGAAAATAAAGGATATTAAACATGCAACAGAACAAAGGATCATAAAATAATTTAAGTTCCATCATTATCATATACATAGATACTTTTTTTTTTTTTTACATTCATCATGTGTATCACAGCATCAACTGCATTAACTGATTTGAACTGTTAGTTGAAAACAGTATTAGAACACATTATACACAATAATTTGATGTCATATTATTTATTGGAAGCACACAAGATCATGCAAAGATATGAAAAAGCAACAAACAAAATGCAGTTGACTATAGATGAAGGTAGTGTTAAAGACGTCTTTTCTCTGATATTGTTCTTTTGTTGTTTTCCATCATCTTACAAATCCGAGTGCATCTTGTCCACAAAGTTTCCACAATACTGCCTTATGACTGTTTTTTGTTCAAAAACACTATTATTTACTACTAAGTACTATTATTATAAGTGAACTTTATTGAAACTTTTTGGGAAAAAAAAAAGATGCCAACATGACCTCTTTAAGACTTAAATGTTTTAAATTGTAGCTCACATTCTCTTTCCATTTCTCAATAGTTTTTTCTTTTTCCAGTTCCAGCGGTCACATTACACTTCATTCTCCATTCACTACCATTCAGACGTGTCCGAACAGGGGACACTGGAATGGCAAGATCGTGCCAAGAAATTCTTACAATGCTGCTTACTAAAGTTGAAGTTTGCATTCTCTGAACTGTGAATCTGGATGACTAGAGGACATGTGACCTATAATATATTGAAACATCACACATTGACCTCAAAGAATACATATTTCAAAGCTGTGTGTTTTTATTGTTGCTGGAAAGTGAGTATACAACATATTTTAAAAGATTTTTAAATCATAAAGTTATTTGTAATTTGTTATTTAATAAATCCAGAAGCCCTGATCTGTTTTGTTGTTCAGGCCCAAGACCGGGTTCCCTGGTCCCGTGGGCCTCTCCGCTCTCTCCCACAGGCTGGTGAATCCGCTGCCTTGGGTGTGGGTGTGAAGTCTGGGCCAGTCTGCTGGAGCTGCAGGGTCTGTGGCATTTCCAGGACCCATGTTGAATGTGGAGACAGTGGTCCAGACCCTGACACAGGCTGCTCCCAATCAAGCAGGAGTGTACCGGATACCTGTGAGTATAAAGGTGGGTACATATCAAGCCTTGGTGGATTCAGGTTGTAATCAAACCTCCATTCACCAAAGCTTGATTCATTGGATACAAAGGTGTTGAAGGTGAGGTGTGTGCATGATTACCCGTTAGTGATGGTCATCATTCAATTTCGGGGACAAAAGCATTGTGTAGAGGATGCGGTTCCCTGCCTCACCCATCCACTAATCTTGGGTAAGAATTTGACAGCATTTACTGCTTTGTGGGAAATTTGTGTAGATGGGTCCTGAAACAAAGTGTCTTGGCATGTGGTTTGTGATTCACTGGCTGGGGAGGCGGAGCCGAGCCCGTCTATGTCAGCTCTGCATCAGAGTAATGTAAGGGAGGGGGAAGTTTTGGCTTCCCCAGCCCTTAGAGGACTCCCTACAGGGGATTTCCTTCTGGAGCTGACACAAGATGAGAACCTTAGGCACACCTTTGATCACGTGAATGTGATTGATGATCAACATCTCCAGCCAGGCATCACACTCGCATATAATTGTTTTCAATTATCAAGAATCGTTATATCGAGGATGCTCAGACAAAGGAAGATACAACCCCATTGTTAGTACAGAAGAGCCGTCGGGAAATAGTATTCTAGACGCTCATTATAATCCGATGGCTGGTCACTTAGGGCATGAAAAAACACTGAACCGTCTAATGGCCCATTTCTATAGGCTATGCAAACAAGGGATGTTTGCAGATGGTGTGCGACATGCCGTGAATATCAGCTGGTGAATCTGCTGGCCACCCCAAGAGTGCAATTGTGTCCCCTCTTCCATTGATTAAGGTCCCCTTCAAACTAATTGGTATGGACCTCGTCAAGCCATTAGAGCGAAAGGCATGCGGGTATTGCTTTGTGTTGGTTCTGGTGGACTATGCAATGCGATATCCAGAAACAGTGCCTCAACATTTAAGCACACAGTGTTGCGGAGGCTTTCTACAGAATAATCTCCCAAGTGGGGATTCCAAAAGATATCCTCACTGATCAAGGCACAATGTTTAAGTCACACACACTACACAAACTGTATGAATTATTGGAGATTAAATTGATTCAGACCAGCATTTATCACCCCCAAACTGATGGCTTGGTCTAGAGATTAAATCGGAACTAAAAAATATGATTCGTAAGTTCGTGCATAAAGATTCTCAAAATTGGGACAAGTGGCTCGAGCCCCTATTATTTGCAGTTCAAGAGGTCCTGCAAGCCTCCAGAAGGTTCTCCCCATTTGAATTATTGTACAGGCGTCGACCATGCGGCATGCTCAACATCCTACAGGAAAATTAGGAGGAGGGACCTTCAAACAGCAAAAATTTAATTCAGGCAATTAACACAGGAGAATTTGCCCCAGCCTCAAGAATGTCAAAGCCAGCTGTATAATAGTGGTACTCGGCTACGGAAATTTGCACCGGGAGATAAAGTTCTTGTATTAATCCCCACATCGAGCTCTAAATTACTCACCAAGTGGCAAGGGCTCTTTGAGGTCACACACTGAGATGAAGAAATTGTTTATGAGGTTAAACGAACGGAATCCTCAGTCCGCATGCCGCTGCCTATCTCGATTACATCATTATTAAAAATAATGATTTGCAGCTGCACCTGCAGCATCTGAGGGCTGTCCTGAAGTTGTTGAGATGGGCGTGACTCACGGAAAACCCTAAGAAGTGTGCAACTGGATGGGTGGAAGTATGGCATTTGGGCTTCCACTTGGGTCATGGACAGGTGTGGCCCCAAATTGATAAGACCGCAGCGATTGCAGCCTACCGAGGACCTACGACCAAAAAGTTCCTGGGGCTGGCTGGCTATTATCATTGTGCCTATTTATTTGACCGTCACCAGCCCGCTGACTGATCTTACTAAAAAGGGGGCACCAGATCCGGTCCATTGGACAGAGCCGTGACAACAGGCATTCACGCAATATAACAGTTAAAGCTGCACTTTGCGGTGGGCCGTTATTGCACTCTCCTGACTTCTCTCTCCCTTTTATCTCGCAAGGTGGATGCATCAGACAGGTGGTTGGGAGCAGTACTGTCCCAGATGATGGAGGGTACATTGTGCTGTACATTAGTCACACCCTCTTTATGAGAGAGACTAAGTACAGCACAATTGAGAAGAAGTGTGTGACACTTTCCACTAAGGAAGGGACAGGAAACAGCGTCAAGGTAAGGCTTCTTTTAATCTTTTCACACTGAATTTACAATTTAGCAGACAGTTCGGTTCTCTTGACTTGGTGTCGGGCTCTCCCTCTCGAGGCTCTGTTGCTGCTGCTTTTTATGCCGCTCTCCTCATGCTACTGCAATTAGACACAGGTGTTAGACATAATTTAGCTCAGGTGTGAGCGCCCTTACCGCTTTTCTCTCCCGGACAGGCGCTTGACCACGCCCCACTGCCATAGAGTGTTTGGCCATCAAGTGGGCGGCCCTCACACTCCGGTACTATCTGTTCGGAACATGCCCTGCTCCAGTGGCTCCATCACATGAACAATGCCAACGCGCGGATCACCTGTTGGTATCTAGCTCTCCAGCCATTTTCTCAGACATAATCTAACCATCAAAAACTCACATTGCAGCATCCCTACATTGAATATTATTTATTTATCTGTGCATTCATTTTAACTGTTAGTATGCATTGTGTAATGTGTTGTAATGAAACCTAACACTTCCAAACCTCAGACAAATCTCAAGAGGCTTACTTCTCATTTCTATGAAAAATATGAAAAACAACATGAAACCAGCCTATTTTAAAGCCAATTAACAGATGAATAGAATTACAATATGTAAAATGTGATAATCAAATTAAACTGTGCTCTATTATTGTCACAAATCATTGATGAATCTCTCATGTTCATCTAGTTAATTTATAATGATTATTAGCCACCAAGGTGTTTCTATCCATCCCTCAGGTACATCAGTGGCAGGTGTACTAATGACTCTCCTAATAAAAACATTATTTATGCACGTTTCAAATGCTCAACAATTGCAGCTTTACAAAGTGTTCTACAGCTTGAGCACAGAAGGTGACACAGAACTCAGGCAGTGTAAATAAATGCCTGCAAAAGGACAATGTTCACTCCGTTTGACATTCTATCCGATGACAACATCATAAGAATATTCCGGCTTCTAAAGATCAAGATCTTTGAGAGGGCAAGAAGAAGAACAAGAAGAAACAATTCCTTAAGTCCAGCAATGCAGTTCTTAGCTGCACTGTGTTATTATGCTGTGGGAAGGTGGATGATGATGACCTGTGGCTCAGCAAGTCTTCAGTCAGCAAGGCCTACACCCCAAGAGTGATTGGCATCGTCGATGGCACCCTTATCCCAGTGGCAAGTCTGGTTTGAATGAGCCCTTGTACATTTGCAGGAAGTCTATCCAGCCATTAATGTTCAAGTAGTATGTCTTCATTGAATGTTCTGGGGGTCTTCACTGACATTGTGTCAAAAAAAAATATTTTTATAAATACAGTTTGGTTACTATATTTTTTATTATTTCATCTGACTAACATAACTTATGTTAATAAACATGTTGTGTAATTACCTACCTTGGTCTATGTTTTTTTCTGTTGCAAACATTAATTAAAAGACTGCTGCAAACAACAAGCATACTGCACATGTGTTTTCTATAACAAAGCCTATTGAGAATATTCCATTTTCTATTATATTCTACTTCTGTGAAAACGGCACAATAACCCACTTACAAAGACATGTAAGAAATCAGATATATGGCCATGTACATATTTCTACAATTATTGTTCATATTTTGGGGGGCATATTGGCTATATAAAATTACAATGTGATTTGGGAAATATTGTTTTACATATATTAAAGTGTAATATTTTGAAATATGAATGAATGAATTTTACACTTACATAGCACTTTTCTGACACCACTAAAAGTACTGCAGATATGTTGACTATATGTACAGTACAGATAACTTTTTATATCAGTAAAAATCACTAACATACATATTATGTTTTACATGTATTGCCATACTGTATGTGAAATTTCTCATTGGAAATGTTGTAACAAATATATTCGCTTAAATAATAAAATAACTCACCTTTTTTATGCAGAACTGAAGCCAATCCTACATTCCAAACGTCATAAATAATGCCTTCGGAGGACACTTCGCAGGGAGAACAATTGTGACAGTCATGCTGGAAGATCGTTTCAAACTGAATTTCCAATAAAAATAACGTAAAAATGTAATTACGTGATATTTGTAGACCCCAACTTTAAGCCTTCTAAAGCTCTCAAAGTGGATGGTGAAATACCTTCTCCTGGTTTGTAAGCGCTATTAGAGATTGTTCCCTGTTGCCCTTCAGAGAAACACACCACATCTGTCAAATGCTGAGGCAGTTCTTGTTCTTATTGCTGCTCTTATCACGGATGCGATTGGCCGAACAAAATGTTGGTTCACCTAACACTTAAGTTTACCAAATTGTTAAACTTCATGGATGTATATAAAATAAAAATACATAGATGTATAGGCTCCTTGACCCCTCCCCCCACCCCTGAAAAAAACTCATCAGATCTGTGCGAATCACGTAAATGACCAATTTTGGATTCAAAGCAGCGAATTTCTCCGAAAGGTGACTAGTTTTGAATTAATGTGTAAAATTAACAGCCCAAGTTACCAAAAATTGTATGCTAGACAGTGAAATAGTTTTTGACCTAGCCAAGTAACACATATATACAAACACACCCACACACAAACATTGCAACCCCCAAACATCGCTACAAGCTGCATCAGGTAAATCCTGTATCTTCTTCTAAATCCCATAATGGTTCAGAAGTCTGTCACATTTGGAAATAACTGGGCATGACTCATTCGGCTCTGACATCATCCTTCCACTCAAATTTCTCTTGAAGTTTGTGAGTTTGTTCACCCAGCCAAAACCTTCGAAGTAGCAACAGCAGAAACTCAATGAGCCGAGAGGGGGGAAAACAGCGGGAAGAGGAGTGGAAAACAACACTGAGAAATAGATTGTTTGCACAAAGAGAAGCTAGCATTTTTATTATTGATTAGATAGAAAAGACAGATGGAGCCTCACTGGAGTAGGGAAAACATTGAGGAAGGATTCACCAAGAATAAACTGTGCCTGCTGATGGTGTTGTAAATCTCCATTTATTGTTTAATGCCCCCGTTACACTAAAATAATTATTTAAATCATAAAACTCTGTGCTGAATACAACTGAAGTCCCTTTAAGGCAAGTTAAATGCAATTTGTTTTGGGTTAGAGAAGAGGCAAGCTTTACAGGTGATGGCCAGTTCTTTTCTTAACTTCTTCAGATATTCTCAGATTTTCATCAGACAGCCCTCCACTCTGTTCCTGAAGGAAGCACTCCTGTTGCTGGGGAAATACATTTCAGAGATGATTTGGGAAGCTGACCACTTCCTACTCCTCTCCTGCATTGGAGGCAGTTCTCATAGAGGAGAGTATGTATGATGTGAGGGAAATGCCGGCACTCAGAGCCTACAGGCAACACAGTCAACGGCATTGGCTCATGACCGCTGCCATTCACTGACCACTGGTCTGATTTCCTGGTCAGTCCATAGTGTGCCAGAAGATCAGACAGACAGGAAATGTAGCGCTCAGTGCCTCTTTCCGCATATGCATTCAGGCAATGGTGTAGTTGCAGGGCTAGACTTGTAATCTGGCATACCAGGCATTGTCGCTGTGGGCCGATGCACTTTGGGGCCGATCATGGGCGGACTGGCCATCAGAAGAACCGAGCGGACCGTGGGGGTTGGCCACGAATGTGCTGCAATAAGCTAAAATGAGCCACTGCATTATGCAGAATGGACTACGAAACGGCGCCGTGATATGCAGAAAAGGAACCCCTTTTGTAGTTGTATTCAATTTTAAAAAGAGCAAAACAGACGCACTCTCGCTTGTGAAATCAAGACCTAATAAATCAAGATATGCAGAATGAGATATACGTTATATTGTTTCAGGAAATCTCACCTGGCACAGCATGCTTTAAAGTGACTCCAGGTTGGGGCAGAAGTTTAACAAACCTGTTTAACAAACACACAAACCAACACAATGAACTTTAACATATGTTCAGAATGGAATACTAGCTTAAGGTCTGTCACACTGACATACCGGTTGTCCCTGACCTTCTGATGGTCAGTCACATGGAGCTTGCTGAAATAACAACAGGAGTACTGCATGACATAGACTGTTGTCATAGATAGAATTAGGGTGTGATACTTATAGTAACTTTACCATGTGAATGTGATTGTGTAAAATGTTTGCTGTGAATCAATTCTAATTTTAATATAATGAATTACATGATGTGCCGATTAATTGGGCAAATTAATCACAAACATCAATAATTACTAAAAAAGGCCCCCAAATAAAGATATTTAGTATATAAAATTTAAATGATTATCAAATTAATAGGATATAAATGTATTAATTTATATAATTCAAAAACATTCGATTATTATGAAAGCAAACAAGTAATGAATTGAATCATCAACTAGTGTGATACTAGTGGGTTCTCACACAGTAAAACAGTTTCTGGATATTACGAATACAGAGAACAAACAGCGCTGGATAGAGTGGAAATGTACCAACAATCAACTGAAACAAAAGTCTGTCTTTTTGAGAGGTAACTGATAAAATTGAGCTAGTGCTGTGTCATGTGAACAATGGGCTGTTGGGCTTATTTTTGTATCCACTCACACTGTTTTTCAGTCGTTTTCCATATAAACATTCGCTAGATAGATGTCTTTTGAAAACTGATAACGTTTTACTGTGTTTTTAGCATGTCAAGTTAAAAAGAACTTCTTCAACCGATAAAAACATGTCTCGAGACATCTGCGTTGTGCTCTATTCGTTGTGGTGCATTTAGCTTTTTTAGCGTGAAATGGTCTGTCTGAAGGTTTACTGGAAGAAATTATTTAGCCAATAGTTACATAAAGGCTACTCATCCTCAAGAAAAAAAAAGTCACCAGAATTGAACGCTTTGGTGTTCACTGTCTAAAATACTATTTTTGGTGCAAAAAAAAAAAAAAGAAAAATATCTCCCAGGGGAGCATGCCCCCGAACCCTTGTAGATATAAGGTATATTAGGCAGATTTCTGTGCGTACCCTCAGATTAAATCCTGCAGGCGCCCCTGCAGCTTTACATTAATGACCCCATAGAGTGTCTGTTTTTTATTATGGGACATATCTTTGTGTGTGTTTGTGTACCTTAAGTCCTCCACAGGTGGAGGAGGTAATGAACATCAATTTGAAGGCAACAGGAAGAGGTAAACAGGTTGCACAGTCACAGCAGCTCCTACTACAAGATGATCTCTGAAACCCCTCCCCTCTCTTAGGCTCATCACCTTGATTTAGCCCCTCCTTTGTTTAAAGCCCCTCTCCTCTATCAAGCTCTCGAGTTTTCAGTGTCTCTTCTGCCCTGTAAATCTGGGCCAGAATCTGATTGGCTGAGACCTTTAGAATGCTTCCTGACTGACTGCTCAATCTGTCCCCAGTCTACAGGTCTAGTATAATATTTAGATCTACTTCTGTCTCTGGTGTCTTCAAAAGTCCTTGTGATCTCCAACAGACTGCGAGGAGTGTCGTAGAGACAAGGGCACCTGCTACTTATGGGCAGATGCACAGGTGCGTCTCCGTGTTAGCAGCTGGTGGCAGGTTTAGCAGAGTGCCAAACTCCTCACCTTGACCTGAATCATTCAGAATGCCACTGTAGAAGGAGAAGCTTCCAGTGAAAGAAGAGTGGCTTCCCGTTACAATTCCACTGTCGGATAAGTTCTGTCAGCCAGTCTCCTTTAGCTTACGTGAGTGGATTGGATCAAGTGTGATTCAGAGAAGGGTATGGAACGAGGCTTCTTTTTTCTTTTTAAAACTTCTATCCCCTTTTCTCCCACTTTGGAACACCCAATTCCCACAACTTAGCAGGTCGTCATGGTGGCGTGGTTACTCACCTCAATCTGGGTGGCGGAGGACAAGTCTCAGTTGCCTCCGATTCTGAGATAGTCAATCCATGCATTTTATCATGTGGTGTATCATGTGGCTCATGTTACCCTCTGCAATCCATGCACAAGTTACCACGCACCACATTGAGAGCGAGAACCCCTAAGTAGTAGTCAGTGTCAATACTCCCTGAGCAAAGTTTAACCCCTAACTCATACCTGAAACCTAAACCTGACCATAAAGTCAAACCCATTACCCAAACCCAAAATCTAACCCTACAATTTTAATAGGAAAAATAATTTTGTGTTCAACAGAAAAAGAAAACATTGGGGTTTGTGAAAGAGACGAGGGAATTGTTACAGGTTATTAACATACATCAGTCATTTGTATTGCATAAATAAATATGGAATAAGTAACTACATTTGTTCACCGACATTTCCTTCCTTAAAATAAAAGTGTTGGATAGGAAGCTAGCTTAAATTTGTTGCTGATGTTGTGCTGATTTGAAATTCAGTTTGTTGATTGGTTGGTCTAAAAGTTGTACCTTCTCGTACTTGACAATTTGTATTTTGCTATCTCGTATGAATAATTATCAGTTAATTATTTACTTATCTAAATTAAGACATATTGTTTATGTAAACTGCTTCCGTATTCTAGGTTACTCACATAAGTGAAAATGACATTCGTTTGTCATCTAATCATGTGATGACATTTAGAGAACCTAGGCTTTGTGAGAATCCTTCGAAATGAGGTTGAAACGGTACCAAAGCAACATTTTGGTGACATGTGGACACTAGTGGTCCACCTGTATCGCAGTTACGCTAAACTGCCACTGTGTGTAAGGAATGTGCACTTCATTCTATTCACAAACACGTGTGCTGTACACATTCTGTCAGAGAAGTGGAGGAGGAAGGTGGAGCGACTGTGAGACTGAGAGAATTGAAGAAACAGGGTTTTTCAGATACTGACATTTTTCAGTGGCTGCCCACCTACATTTGGGGCTGCCGAAGCAAATTCAATAACATTAATTTTGTGTTCTGAATATGCTTCTCATCAGACACATGCAGCCATGTTTCACATGATTTTCATGTGTACTATCTCTGAAGCTTGTAATTGCATGCAAGTCCGGCAGGCTTCCAGATTGGGCTCCACACACACAATCAACACATCTTACAAATTTCAACCCATCTTTGACCTCAAACTGGCAACCTACAATCCAGTTGCGCTGTTGATATTTACACAGGTAGTACATGCGGGAAGTTGAATCAAGCATCACTGGTAGATGGGAGGAGAATACTCAGGTGGTGCTCTAGCGAAAAAACTAACAGCTGGACGGAAGAATTTAATGTCATATCTCGAAGCCATATCAACAATGCCCACGCCTTTTGCAATGTGTGTCGCACTGATTATAATATCAGTCATAGTGGGGAAAATGACGTTACTCAGCATATTAAATAATGTCACGATTCCCTTGTTGTCTGCCCTGTGTTTCACTAGTCTTTGTCTCAAACTCCTATTCCCTTTGTCTGTTTTCACATTTTTCTCTGAGGCGGAGCCCAGGGAGGCTCGAGAGACTTGAGAGGCGGAGCCCTGGGAGGCTCAAGAGACTTGAGAGGCGGAGCCCTGGAAGACTCGGGAGGCTCGAGAGGCGGAGCCCTGGGAGGCTCGAGAGGAGGAGCCCTGGGAGGCTCGAGAGGCGGAGCCCTGGGAGGCTCGGGAGGCGGAGCCGTAGGAGGCTCGGGAGGCTCAGGATGCTCGGGAGGCGGAGCCCTAGGAGGCTCTGGGCGCGGAGCTCTGGGTGGTTCAAGAGATTTGAGAGGTGGAGCCCTGGGAGGCTCGAGAGGCGAAGCCCTGTGTGGCTCGAGAGGCAGAGCCCTGGAAGGCTCGAGAGGCTTGAGAGGCGGAGCCCTGGAAGGCTCGAGAGGCTCAAAAGGCGGAGACCTGGAAGGCTCAAGAGGCTCAAGAGGTGGAGCCCTGGAAGGGTCGAGAGGCTCGACAGGCGGAGCCCTGGAAGGCTTGAGAGGCGGAGCCCAGGGAGGCTCGAGAGGCAGAGCCCAGGGAGGCTCGAGAGACTTGAGAGGCGGAGCCCTGGGAGGCTCAAGAGACTTGAGAGGCGGAGCCCTGGAAGACTCGGGAGGCTCGAGAGGCGGAGCCCTAGGAGGCTCGAGAGGAGGAGCCCTGGGAGGCTCAAGAGGAGGAGCCCTGGGAGGCTCGGGAGGCGGAGCCCTGGGAGGCTTGAGAGGAGGAGCCCTGGGAGGCTCGAGAGACTTGAGAGGCGGAGCCCTGGAAGACTCGGGAGGCAGCACCCTAGAAGGCTCAGGAGGCGGAGCCCTGGAAGGCTCGAGATGCGCTGGCTCTTGGACGGTCATGGCTACAGGTGCTGGCTCTGGGAAGGTCGAGGCTACAGGTGCTGGCTCTGGGACGGTCAAGGCTACAGGTGCTGGCTCTGGGACGGTCGAGGCTACAGGTGCTGGCTCTGGGACGGTCGAGGCTACAGGTGCTGGCTCTGGGACGGTCGAGGCTACAGGCGCTGGATCTGGGACGGTCGAGGCTACAGGCGCTGGCTCTGGGACGGTCGAGGCTACAGGCGCTGGCTCTGGGACGGTCGAGGCTACAGGCGCTGGCTCTGGGACGGTCGAGGCTACAGGCGCTGGCTCTAGGACGATCGAGGCTACAGGCGCTGGCTCACTGACGTTCGAGGCTACAGGCATTGGCTCACTGACGTTCGAGGCTACAGGCACTGGCTCACTGACGTTCGAGGCTACAGGCGCTGGCTCACTGACGTTCGAGGCTACAGGTGCTGGCTTACTGACGTTCGGGGCTGCAGGCATTGGCTGGTTGGCCGTGGTTGGCGGAGGCTGGAGAGCAGAGGCCTTTCTTCTCCTCCTCCTCTGGGCAGATGAAGTTGGCAGCACTGGTTCGTTGACCACGGCAGGCGTGGGGGTTGGCTCACTCACCGTGGTTGGCGAGGAAAGCCCAGAGGCAGGAGCCGGGATCAGGAGAGGTGGCTCCATGACAGCGAACTCCTCCACGATGAGTCCCACATACTCCCGCCAGGTGCAGTCTCCGGCAGTTCCCACCACCGGTGTTTGGGAACACCGAACCGGTACGCCACCTTCAAGGTATGGTCATCCCAGCCGGTGTAACTGGCCACGCTGGCAAAGATGTGGGAGAATTTCCGGACAGACAAGTCCGCCTCTGTCAGCTCTTTGAGGAACCCTGCTAGATCCATTGTGGGTCGATTGTTCTGTTATGGATAAGATGAAGGCAGACGTGGAGTGAGGATCTATTTGCAGGTTTTATTGAAAAAAGTGAAAAGAGACAAAACAGGAACAAAGGAAATACCCGAAATGGGGAAATAAAACAAAAACACGGAAAACACAGAAAGGTTGCCCAGGCAGGATAATCATAGAATGAGCACGGAAACAGGCGTCCACAAACATCAACAATCGACAGGGGAATGGAGAAACAGCAGGGTTTAAATACACAGGAGACATGATGATGACAAACGACGATCAGGTGAGCACAACGACACAGGGCTGGCAGTGATGAGGGCCGGGAATCATGGGAAGTGTAGTTTTTACAAAGGGAATAGGAGTTTGAGACAAAGACTAGTGAAACACAGGGCAGACAACAAGGGAATCGTGACAAATAACAATGGCACAATTTGTATGTATTTAGCCTGCCTCTGCCATCTACCCCAAAACAGTGGTAATCCATCTTACCACAATGCTAAATTTCACATTTCAGTCTGATGTTGTTTACTAGTATTATTATTATTATAAAACACTTCATTAGGCTCTTAAACTAAAATTTTGAACTAAAATTCAAATTCTTTATGCAAGTTTTGAAGTTTGTGCTGCGATCGAGAGAAACCGGGTTGAGTGGAGCGTTTCATATAAGATCTGGCAACTGGACAACCTTGGAATAATATATGGATGTGATTATTCATATAACGAGGTTTGGGCCATACTAATTACGGGAGTTTCCAAGGAGAAATAACAAAACGGGAGGGGGGCGGGAGATGGGTGTGAAATACGGGTGACTCCCGGGAAAAAACGGGAGTGTTGACAGTGTAAGGGAGGTCCTCCTATCGGCCCAAGGACGGAATCCAACAGCGTGGATGAAGATCTCCTGCATGTTCTGTCTTATTATGTGCAATAAATAATACTTTGATTATTTGATTTCAGTTCCATGTTTTATTAATCTTATGATTTATAGTTTTCTATATTTAATCTGACTCTATTTATGAAAAAACCTCGTTAATGTATCTATGCTTTTTAATTTAAGGTGTGTATCTTATTAGTTTTAGTAATTCTCAAACTCATCAGTTTCAGATATTAGTAAATTTTAGTCCTTATATGTTCTCGGTTTTACCCGTTTAGTCTTATTTGGCTAAGTTCTATCATAGATTCTTGATTCATCGTTTAGCCCCAGTCAATTAAATTCTGTTTTTACAGATTCTCGGTCCTACTCTTAGACTTGGCTAAGTCCTGTTATAGGTTCTCTGTTTGCCGTTTAGCCTTTTACTTAACTAATGGGGTTCTTCTGAAGTAGCTTAATTAAGCCAACTCTGACCATAGATTTGTAGTTAATAAGAAATATACAAAAAACAGTCCTTCAGGATGAATTAAAAAGGTAGCAATGTATTTTACCAGGTAATAGTAATACATTCAAAAAAATTTAAATAATAAATCAAACTCAAAAGCATCAATGAATAATAGAATTAAAGTTGCATTCCATTCAAAAATGTACCAAACATAAGAAATTCAAATTGCAATTACCCGGTAGAGAAAAGCTACACACTTTGTCTGTGTGTGTCAATCTGGTTTCAGACAGACCTTTCAATATAAATTGCAATTACCATTACCTGATACACACAGTAAACCATGTGGGAGATCTGAATTTTCAGATTTATATTATTAAAAGTACACACATTAATGTGTGGGATCGTCTGACTACAGAGAACCATGAACAATGGGTCACATTTCCTTAAATACCCAAACCATAAACAAAGGGAATTTTGGGAGTGGTTAGGTTTGGAAGTCCTGGGGACATACCTCATTAACATACAGGCAGGGATGGGGACAGGCCTCCAGAATTATACAACATTTGGCAAAGACCTTATAACTTTGTTACCAATAGTTTTATCAACATGGGAAAGGGAGAAATATACCAGTCGTACTGAGACCTTTTAAAACCAAAATTACCAAACATGCCTAGCTACATTATTTGTATACATCAGATATGATATTTTGTTACATGCAGATTTTAGGTGAGTTTGAAGTGATTCTGAGCTGAAGGGGAAGGAGGAGTAGAGGGGGCAGATGTTTGTGAGTTTTAGGAGAAAAGGTTTAAATTGGCCTGAGGTGAGATAGAGGTCAGATGTGAGATTTGTGTTTTATTGTCCTTGCTCAGTAGGATGTGTTGACTCAGGTGAAAATGTTCTTTTGTGTGAGAGTTTTTATGACTTGTATTTCGCAGAGTTCTTTGACTTTTACGACATCTTGATGTCAGCCTTACAACAGGTATGATATATACCCACAGTAAAACGAGTCCTATATCGACATACCTTGAAAGGTTGCTCAGCAAGGAAGAAGATACTGCTCCAAAACCACCATAAAAAAGCCAGACTACAGTTTGAAAGTGCACATGGGGACAAAGATCTTACTTTTTGGAGAAATGTCCTTTGGTTTGATGACGTTTTTTTAACTGTTTGGCCATAATGACCACTGTTATGTTTGGAGGAAAAAGGGTGAGGCTTGCAAGCCGAAGAACACCATCCCAACCATGAAGCATGGTGGTGACAGCATCATGTTGAGTGTTTTGCTGCAGGAGGGACTGGTGCACTACATAAAATAGATGGCACCATGAGAAATGAAAATTTTGTGGATATACTGAAGAAACATCTCAAGGCACCAGCCAGGAAGTGAAAGCTTGGTCGCAAATGGGTCTTCCAAATGGACACAGACTCCAAGCATACCTCCAAAGTTGTGGCAAAATGGCTTAAGGACAACAAAGTCAAGGTTTTGGAGAGGCCATCACAAAGCCCTGATCTCAATCCCATTGAAAATGTGGGCAGAACTGAAAAATCATGTGCGAACAAGGGGGCCTACAAACATGATTCAGTTACACCAGTTCTGTCTGGAGGAATGGGCCAAAATTCCAGCAACTTATTGTGAGAAGCTTGTGGAAGGCTACCCAAAAAGTTTGACCCAAATTAAACAATTTAAAGGCAATGCTACCAAATACTACTAAGTGTTTGCAAACTTCTGACCCACTGGGAATGTGATGAAATAAATAATAGCAGAAATAAATAATTTTTCTACTATTATTCTGACATTTCACATTCTATATTTTCATAAAGTAGTGATCCTAAATAATCTAAGACAGGGAATGTTTTCTATGATTAAATGTCAGAAATTGTGAAAACTGTTTAATTGTATGTAAACTTCTGACTTCAACTGTAAGAATTTTAAACTGTTATTTTTGGCTGAAACAAACTTATTATATGCCTGAAAAGACTGTCTGAGTTGCTGTTTGTGTTGATGAAAACTGCGTCTACACCTAATAAGTAGATGTGGCGGCGCGCATGGGAAGATCACGTTTAGATATGATGACTGTGCATATACAAGCTGTGAACTGTTATCGAGGTACTTTGGTGACAATTAGGCTGTTTGTAACATAAAATAAGCACATTATGTGCTTGAAAAGACTCTTTGCATAGCTGTTTGTTTGACAAATGACAACATCTATTAATGTAAAGAAATGGCAGCATGCATCGGAAGATCGTGTTGGATGTATTGACTGTTCATATAAGAAATGCAAACTTTATATCATGGTACATTTGTAAAAGACTGTATTAGTAACTGTTTGAGCAAATATACATTACAGACCCTTGACAAGCGTAGACTGTGTCAGCGTAAAAGCCAATTTGAATCTGGCAACTGGTAATGTAACTGGCTGTTGCAGAAACACATATGTGGGATGCTACTCTACAGGCCCAGTTATATGTGACGGTGCGTAAGAAAGGGTTAAAAAGCCGTGATTTTTAAGTTTATATGATGTAAAGTGATACATGGAAAGGAGGAGGCGAGAACCGGATTGAGAATATAAATAATATTTTAAAAAGAAACTTAACCAAAAAGACAAACACACACACAGGTGTCGGACAGCTGTCCATAAATCTCTCTCTCTGTCCCATTGTAGACTCCAGTCTGCCTTTTTTCCTCTCTGAGGCTTGATTCGCCCCCGCCCTCCGCCCTGCCACATTCCTCCCTCATTCCTCCCTCATTCTCTCAGGCCAGGGAGCCCCCGGCATGACGTAGCGTGTTTGGTTACAACATGCTGAAGTTTGTTCCCGTGTTTGTCATCTTGTGCGACCCTCAGTTTCGGTTAGCCACGTAAACTTGCTTTGTTGTGCTAAATAGTAAGGCATGTCAAACTGTCTATATACAGTATATTTTTGACTTGGTCGCTGATGCAAAAGTGGCAGCGGAAGTGGCACCCCTTGTGTGAAGACCGGCGAGTCAAACTGTGTGAGTCCACCAAGCAAGGACACTGACAAAGCATCACACATATTATCTTCTTTACATCTCTCCTGCTTTTTCTACATCATTTTCTCTGTCCAATACCACTATGTGCTTCCAAATTCTACTATCACTCACAACCGTCACTTACACTTCAGACACAGAAGACTACTCCTAACAACTTGTGCAATATCTCCTCCTCCTCTGCTAAACTTTTCTTTGTTTCTGTTGGTCTTTGGAACTGTCAGTCAGTGCTAAACAAAGCTAACTTCATTCCTACCATTGCTACCCATTCAGGTCTCAACATTCTGGCCCTGAAAGAGAACACCAACTTCACTTTCTCCCACACCCCCTGTCACAATGGTAGGGGTAAGGTAACAGGTTTGCTTATCTCCAATGCATGGAAATGTACTCCCCTGTTTTCTCTGTGTGACAATAACTAATTTGAGCTACATGAAATTACTATTACCCATCCTGTTAAAATCCATTTTGTAGTTATATATCGCCCTACAGGTCAGCTTGGAAACCTCAGGCCACACACTGCTTACCTCGTTTGATCTCAACATCTCGCAACTGCAGCAACTCATAAATCAGGTAACAAACTGGACCTCAATTACTCACACAGCTACAATTCTGATCATGTTCAGGTTACTCCACTGCACACTTCCAATAATTTCTTCCTTAGTTTTAACCTTAATTGCCCAGCAAGGAGGTAAAAATGTGTATTTTATTGATCCTCCGCAGATCTCTTTTTGGCGAAACCTTTGCTCATCTTCACTTCGGCCCTCTAACCAGTTCTCCTCACTCAACATCAATAATGCTATTAACACCCTATGCTCAACTTTAACATCTTGTCTAGATAGTATTTGTTCCCTAATATCCAGGCCAGCCTGTGCTAAACCCTCCAGCCCCTGGCTATCTGATGTCTATGTGAGCATCGCTCTGAACTCAGATTGGTGGAGAGGAAATGACGCAAATCAAAAGATCTGGCTGGCCTGAGTTAGTATAAGTCCCTGCTCTTCTCCTTCTCCGCTAACATCTCAACTGCTACAACAGCCTACTATAAGAACAAGAATAACAATTCCCCTGACACACGCACACTCTTCAAAACTTTTACCTCTCTTCTCTGCCCTCCTCTTCCCCCTCCTGAATCCTCTTTAACATTTTTCATAAACAAAATAACATCCATCAGCAGTCAGTTCCACACCACAAACCCACAAATACCTGCCAACAGCACACAAACTCCTACTTCCCTCTTTCTTGACCATCTCGGAGGCTGAAGTCTCTAAACTTCTCCTCTCTAATCATCCCACTACCTGCCGCCTGGACCCTGTTCCTTCCCATCTCCTTCAAGCTATTTCTCCTTCAATCTTTCTGCACTCACAGACATAATTTTTTTTTTGTAATTAGTATTTTATTGAGTTTTTGAACACCACTGTTACATTGTAGTCAACATTGTAGACAGCATTACAACTGACATCTTAACATATATCCCATAGTGATGATACATTTTGAATAAAAAAAATAAAAGGAGTAAGCCAAAAGAGGTAATAGAAATCAGATAGAAATAATAATAAAAAATAAAAAAATAATTTTAAGAACACACATGGATCAAATGTACAGTTTTACAATAAGCACCACACTCTCATCTGGTAGCAATATATTGCACGTATTTTCTGTCATTGATGTTGAAAGAGATTTTTTTGTGTGATGCCACTTTTGCCAACCCCGTGCTCTACTCCTGGAAAGAGGGCTCACCAGGGTACTTCCAGTTTCTCATTATTATTTGTTTTTCAACCATTATACTGGTCTGAATAAAGTCTGCTGCTTCACAATTCAATGTCATTTGTGGGTAATTTAATACAAACAGCCTCGGGCAGAACTCCAAGCTAGTCCGAGTAATGTTTTCAATGCGATCATGAATCTTTAGCCAATAGTTCTGAATCAAGGGACATTCCCAGAGCAGATGAAGAAGAGTCCCTTCCGAGCTGCAGCACTTCCAGCATTCAACATTATCCCTTAGCTTCAGCCTAAACAGCCGGGTCGGAGTCCAATAAAAGCGATTAAGAACCTTAAACTGGATTAATCGAATTTGAATGTCTCTTGAAACCCTCTTAGTCTTTTCACAAATGTGATCCCACTCTTTATGTGTGACATCAATGTTCAAATCTGCCGACCAAGTTAGCATTGTTTCATAAGATATGGTAACTGTCTGTTGGAGTAACATTGCATAAAAGATAGCAGCCTCATGCCCCAAACCCATTATTTTCGTAGTCTGAGAGAGAAGGTTTGATTGCTGAGGTTCTATTCCTCTCCCTATGACAGTAACTAACAGGTGATGCATTTGTAGATACTTCCAAAAATTATTTCTGAGCAGATTGTATTCACCAGCCAACCTTTCAAATGACTTTATATTGTCCCTCACATAGGTTTGCTAGTGTAATAATTCCTTTTTCTACCCAATCTTTCCATAGAAGGGAATGTTTATTAATACATAACTTTAGGTTATTCCAAATACGAGATTCAAAATTAAGATAGACATTGATATTAAAAGCTTTGGAAAACTTCTTCCACACATTACAGGCATGTCTCAGGCAGAAGGCATAATGATACAGGGCTAGTTTGGGGACGCCCATGCCACCTTTATTGATTGGCACCTGAAGCCTTTCTAATTTTATCCTTACACATTTACCATTCCATAAGAACATTTTGCATATTTGGTCGAACCTTTTAAAGCAAATAATTCAACCTCGAGATACAGTTTATCTTCAGGACATTGAACTTTCCCCATAATGATAAGAATAGTGGTGACCATCTATCAGTATATAATGAAATTTTATTAAAAAGTGGGTCCAAATTCTTTTCGATTATTTTATCAATTTGGTGAGGGAAGAGAATGCCATGATATGTTATGCCTTCAGTAGGCCACTGAAACAGCCCCGCCTAAAATGTAGTTTTTGGGCAGTATGAAGTCAGTGGAAGGGCCTCTGACTTAAACCAGTTGACTTTATACCCTGATATCTTGGAGAACGACTCAATAACGTCCAATAGTGCTGGGAAAGATCTGGCCGGGTCCGAGGCAAGCCACAAAATATCGCCACGTAAAGCAGAAGCTTATGTGTAGACCCATTGATTTTAACTCTCTGAATATTCAGATTTTCACGAATAGCTGCCGCAAGAGGCTCAACAGCTAGACAGAAAAGCCCTGGCGATAATGCAGAGCCCTGCCTGGTGCCTCTACGAAGTGTGAAATAAGAGGAAATCAGACCATTTGTTCTCACTGCGACCTGTGGGTCTTTGTAAAGAATATCTATCCATCTGAGAAATGTTTGACCGAATCCAAAAGTTTTAAGCATATGAAACATATACCTCCATTCCAGCCTAGCAAATGCTTTCATCAAATGCTTTTCAAGTGAGATAGCTGCTGTTAAATCATTGGAGTCCCAATGTGTGATAATTGCTTTGTTTAAGTAGGAAGGTAATTTGCCAAATTCAAATGCTTCTGCAAGCATATTTTCAAACAATGGTAATAGGTCTTCTGCATAACATTTAAAAAATTCTGCCGTAAACCTGTCTTGACCTGGAGATTTACCTGATGGTAGGGCCTTAATTGCATCAAGTATCTCCTGTGAACTAATAGGTAAATCGAAGTCCTCCTGTTGTGAGACACGCTTGGGAAGGTTTAATTTGTTGAGAAATGACATTATCTCTTCATCTGTGGCAGTGTTTTCAGATGTATAATGATTTATATAAAATTTCTTAAATACATCATTTATTTCCATCCCAAGTCGTCACTGCTGCTACCGAGGATTTTGACTCTTTTTGTTTAATGTACCCAGCCAAAAATGTCCCTGCTTTATGCCCCGATTCAAAAATAGTCTGCCTGGCCCTGAACAAAAGATATTCCGTTTTTTGGATATTATAATATTATATTCATATTTAAGGTGGGTCAATTATTTTAAAATAGATTCAGATATATTCATTTTTAATTTAGCTTCAGTGTTCTTAATTCTCCTTTCTAGATCTGTGAGTTTAGCAGCATTGACCTTCTTCTTAAGAGAAGAATATTGAATAATAAATCCCCTTAGAAAGGTCTTCATGGCCTCCCAGGCCACTATGGCAGAGGGAACTGTGGGGACATTGGTCTCCAAATATAACCTAATCTGGGCTCGAAGATAAGAGATAGTTGCTAAGGTATTCCGGGTGGTTATTAAGGCATTAATAGATGGTTGCTAGGGCATTGGTAGGTAGTTGCTAAACATTCTGGGTTGTGTTTCCCAAAAGCATTGCAAGTTTAAGATGATCGTAGAGACCATTGGCACCAATGGTTTAAACAATCTACTTTGGTAGGTGGCTGCTAGTGCTTTCATAGGCAGTTGGAATTTTGGGTGGTTAATGGGGTATTGGTCGGTGGTTTCTAAGGTATTCTGGGTGGTTGTAATGGCATTTGTATGTGGTTGGCATTTGGGGGTGCTTATTAGGGCTTTGCTAAGTGGTTGCTAGGCATGCTGGTAGAATGATAAGCCTCTGCTAGGTGATTGCTAGGCTATTGGTACGAAGTTTTTAGTGTATTCTGGGTGCTTGCTGGGGCATTGGTAGATGGTTGCTAAGGCACTGGCTGGTAGTTGCTAAGGTATTCTGAGTGGTTGTAATTGCATTGGTAGGTGGTTACTTGGGCATTGCTAGGGTACTCTCCCCATTACTTGAAGGAGCATTTCATCAAGCCTAGCCCAAATGTTCTCTATGATATTTTGGTTTCTATACTGTATATGGTTCAAGTCCCTCCTTCAGTGTAAGGAAATTGGATTTTTGTTATACCCGATTTAAATCATCCATTAGCATAGTATAAGTTGTACAACTGCTAGAAAACTATTAGCAAGCTGCACAAATTGAGGTATCATGTAGCACAGTTGTCGCAAGACGGAAAATTGTAGGGATTTATTCAAATAACTAACCCTAAATATGAGCAATATTAATAGTGATGCTTACTCTAGTAAATTGTTCTACATGTCTGTCAGGAGAAACAGACATAGAAATGCTTTTCTCTTTCTTTTCTTTGGCTCCAAACTCACTTTGGTTGTGCAATAAATCAAAAGTTTCCATAACAACCACAGTTAACACTTGTGTGTGTGTGTGTGTGTGTGTGTGTGTGTGTGTGTGTGTGTGTGTGTGTGTGTGTGTGTGTGTGATAAGTGATGAGGGATGGCAAGCAGGCTTAAACCTGTTAGCATCAACTTTGAAACTAACATACGAGTAATACAAATAAAAAAAAAGGGGCAGTTATACATACATGCAGTGGCAGTGGCAGCAGCTGACTTCATTGCATACCTGGCAAGCACCACTATAAAGAGAAACGCATACAAATAAATCACATCAATCAAATGTCTTTAAAGTCTCTGAGTGGGTTGTACCAATACGAATTAAATTAAACAGAGTTTAGAGCTAATCCAGTGTTTGCTGATCCAAGAATTTGGACCATAATAAACATAAGTAATATGATAAACGTCTCTCAGAGGGCTGACTGCACATCCAAAATTTTAAATCAGGATCAAATTGATGGTTAAAATTTAACCCTGATTATTTTTAAACCAGGTTTAAAGTTTGGTGCAACAAAATGATCAGATAAACCTTGATTTAATCTAAATGTAAGATTACTCCTTGTTGGTGCATCAAATATTTGAAATATGTGAGCCGTTATTTCACATGAAACCTGTATGAATTTCACACAAAATTAGATATCAGGCAGAATGTCCAAGCTGCTCTTTTACCTTTTTTTTTGTAAAGTCTGACAGACTGACCTACAGACCTGTAGATAATGCGATTGTATATCGGCTTTGTCCAGCATGTATTAATCAAACTGCAATAGACCCTTTACACAGATTTTGGTGGTCTGTTTCTGCCTTATTTATCAGCGTAAGTCTAGAAAACGTTTTATACTTCCAATTGTTTTATAATTTACTGTAAATTAACAATATTAAACTTTGTATTGCATTCAACTTGATTTTCCTTGTGCCACCTAGAAATTTCTGATGCCCCCTACCCTGTTCGAATGGCAAAACGACCAAGCCACCCCACCCAAAATTATTTAGATAAAGATTAACGGCGATGTACTGTATTGTCTTTTCCCATGGATTGCAGTTTCGACCTTTTGGCAAAACAGAGTTGTTAAAAGTGAGACTGAGATAAATTGGGTTCCCCCTGCCACCCCTGTTTTGTGTATTTACCTGGTGAATTTGACATATTTGCTACATATATTCAATTATGCATTGTGTCATGTATACTTGGACAGACAGATAAAGACTAAGCAATTGCTCGACACACTATAGTTTGATTATAACTGTGCATGTAAATGAAATTAATTATGTCAAAAGAACGCTTAGCGTATGCGAAAAGTCAAACGCCAGCCTTTCAAAGAATATTTCATTTGATTGCGTGTGCATACTCAGGCCATTGCCGCATGCGTGCTATAACTGCTATGAGATACTGAACTATTTCTCTTCAAGAGTTTAGACCCATAAAGATGTCCTTATAGTCCTTAAGACCCGAGTTATACAAATGCAGGTATCTCCTGACCTCCTCACACGTGTGCTCTTCACATGCACATCCACTGTTGTTGTTTCCCCCTTCGTCTCCTGTTGTTTAGAGGTGATTACATCTTCTAGCGCTTCTCCGTGAAAGCAATGGCTCAAATGTGAGGGTTGCCTCCTTGTGGATCTAATTAGAACAAATAATTCCAGGAGCACAGGAAGAAAAATCTGGCCACACCTGTTCAGTGCTCGAGCACTCTGCTGATGATGAAATATGCTGCTGACACATGCCTCCAGACTGCAGATGTGCTCTAGGGTCATGCTGGTCCTTTCCTTCACACCGCGATCCTTATACACATACATCACCAGACAATCTGACACACACGCACACATTTAGTATATATTTATCTATTATATTTTTTTCTAAATAACAAAAAAGTACCAAAATGTATGATAATGCTACCATTGTTTTTTGGACATGCACTGTGGTAGTACCATGAGTGTCATTTCTAAATATACTTTATACTATTTTTACATGCTTAGTAGAGAATGAATTACGATTCATTATTCATTATTTAGCATATTAATGGACATTTTGTCATCAGAAGGGCAATGTATGACTGCAGCCTGATTTGCATGAACCTGGAATTGTTTACACTAATAATGGTAGCAGTTTTGGGGAAGTTACTCAAAAAAGCAAGTCATAACAACTTACTAGTATTTTAAATTATTATATTAATTCTCTCAAATGTAATCAGATTCCTTTATTTATCACATTACTAATTACTTTACTTTAAAAAGTTACTTTTTGCACAAACAATTAAAAATAATGTCTGATTTCCTCCTTGTTCATTTTCGCACATAAGTCATACACTAAGTAACATGCTGTCATGAACTCAGTTTCCCAGCAAGCAACATGGCCTCCAAACAAGGCCGCCCCAGACTCCAATTCCCACAAAACAATGCAACGCTCTAATCCTTGTGTTTAAGACGTTACCAAGCCTTCATATTCTGCCTGATCTCTTGTTATAGTACCTTTGCCGGTTTTGACCATGAGTTTGCCTCTAGCCCTGTTGCCACTGTTTGTCAATCGCCTAACCTTCTGCCTGTACTAATTATAGGATTTTGTCTGCTGTTGAACTGTACTGTTGCCTGATTCACATTAAACTGCCTTTACTGCACTTGCATCTTACTCTGCTGGTGTATTTCCTGACACATGCGCTTCTCCCTTACAATGACTAATTAGGAGGTGCACGCCCTTCAGCTGTAACGATACCGCAAACAGACGTACAAATTAACATAATAAAAATGTTTAAACGAAGTCTATTTTGAAAGGCTAGACCGTTCGACTCTACTCATATGCTTGATGCATAAAAAGACCAACATTAATATGCACAAACATACACACGCACACACACAACATGAACAGCTGCGATAATGGGCGTCAGAGGGCCTGTAACTTGCACGCATTTCTGTGATCTACAGTCAAGACTGCATGCTTTTACAGCTGATCTACTGCAAGATAAAACTGCACTCCTCCACTGCAGCAGACAAGAAACTTTAATCAAGCAAAATCAATCTCATGCAGATTGTTATTTCTTAAGGTGTATGTGTGCTTTATACACCTTCAGAAGTAATTTATTCATATTTAACTTGGAATCATAAAATAAAATAGAAATAGAAGATTTTTTTAAAGCTTTAAAACTTGACATATATCAAAATATTACCAAACTACTAATAAAATGTCTTTGGTCAACTTTGCAACCCAAATAGCTTTTATATTATATTATGCTAAATATATATATATATATATATATATATACACACACACACCGATCAGCCACAGCATTAAACCACCTGGCTAATATTGTGTAGGTCACCTTGTGCTGCCAAAACATCGTCAACTCCCATCTCAGAATAGCATTCTGAGATAATATTCTTCCCATCACAATTGTACAGAGCGGTTGTCTGAGTCACCGTAGACTTTGTAGACTTTGAACCAGTCTGGCCATTCTCTGTTGACCTCTTTCATCAACAAGGTATTTCCATCCACAGAACTGCATCTCACTGGATATTTTTTGTTTTTGGCACCATTCGGAGTAAATTCTAGAGACTGTTGTGAGTGAAAATCCCAGAAATACTCAAACCAGCCCGTCTGGCACCAACAATCATCCATGCAATTTTCTAATTAGCCAATAATGTGGCAGCAGTGCAGTACATAAAATTATGCAGATACGGGTCAGGAGCTTCAGATAATTGGTACTTTAATTCACCAAAGTGGCATTCAACTGATCACAATGTATAGTCATGACATTACTGATGTAAAAATCAGCACCATCACTATTTAAAAATGTCATTTTTGATTAAACCTAGACAGGCCCAATTTCCAGCAGCCATCACTCCCAACACCTTATCCTTGAGTAATCATGCTAAATGACTAATTTGGTACTAGAAAATTACTTGCCGTGATATCAAACAGAGTAGAAAGCTATTTGGTTCATTAAATGAAGCTTAACATTGTCTTTGTGTTTGTTTTTGAGTTGCCATAGTATGCAATAGACTGGCATGTCTTAAGGTCAATATTAGGTAAAGAAAAATGGCAAAAAAAAGACACAGCATTCTCTAGAAACTCATCAGTCAATCATTGTTTTGAGGAATGAAGTCTATACAATGCTTGAAATTACCAAAAAACAGAAGATTTCATACAAAGGTGTACACTACAGTCTTCAAAGTCAAAGGACAACTAACTATAACAAGGACAGAAAGTGATGTGGAAGGCCAGATGTACAACTAAACAAGAGGATTAGTACATCAGAGTCTCTAGTTTGAGAAATAGACGCCTCACATGTCCTCAGCTGACAGCTTCATTGAATTCTACCCGCTCAACACCAGTTTCATGTACAACAGTAAAGAGAAGACTCAGGGGTGCAGGCCTTATGGGAAGAATTACAAAGAAAAAGCCACTTTTGACACAGAAAAACTAAAAGAAAAGGTTAGAGTGGGCAAAGAAACAGATATTGGACAACAGATAATTGGAAAAGAGTGTTATGGATCTTAAAACCATTGAGCATTTGTTGGATCAGCTAGACAGTATGGTGTGTGAGAAGTGCCCGACAAGACAGCCACATCTCTGGCAAGTTCTACAGGAAGTGTGGGGTGAAATGTCACCTGAGAATCTGGACAAACTGACAGCTAGAATGTCATTGCTGCACGTGCAGGATTTTTTGATGAGAAGTCTTTGACCGCCAGAGTATACAGGTATAGTCCAGTTTTACCTCTGCTTCCATTCTTAAGAATCCTGACCCTCAACTTCCCTTCATCGTAGAGTTTGATGCCTCTGATACTGGAATTGGTGCTGTCCTTTCCCAACATCATGGAAACCCAGGCAAACTACACCCATGTGCATTCTTCTCCCAGAAATTAACATCAGCAGAGCGCAATTATGACATCGGTAACAAGGAGTTACTGTCTATAAAGGCAGCTCTAGAGGAGTGGAGACACTGGCTAGAAGGCACACTTCATTAATTTCAAGTCATCACTGATCACAAAAATCTGGAATATATAAAGGAAGCCAAGAGATTGAATCCTCGCCAGGCCAGATGGGCACTCGTCTTCACTTGGTTCGATTTCACGGTCACATATCGTCCAGGAAGTAAGAATAGTAAAGCTGATGTATCTATGAATCTGTTGAGAACAATATTAGTCCAGAGAGGATTCTATCTTCCTCCATCATCATTGCACCTATCCGTTAGGAGATCATGGAGGAGATTCAGTGCATTCAACACGAGGAACCTTCTCCTCCCGAATGTCCCACTGGCAAAGTGTATGTCCCCTCTATTCTACGCAACAGAATTTTTCGATTAGTTCACACATCACTCACCTCTGGACATCCTGGAATTAACTGTATGAACACTTTAGTCAGGAACTCTTTCTGGTGGCCAACACTATCCACAGATATCTAGAACTATGTGTGTGACTGTCAGCCCTGTGCACAATCCCGCACACCTCGTCAACCACCTGCAGGACTATTAGAACCACTACACCTTCCTCAGCGACCCTGGTCCCACTTATCTATTGATTTCGTCACTGATCTGCCAAACTCTCAAGGATCTACCTCCAACATGGTCACCATTGATCGCTTCTCAAAATCATGCCATCTTATACCATTAAAGGGTCTGCCCAAAGCCATGGAAACTACTCAAGTACTGTTCAATCAAGTGTTTCGAATCTATGGATTACCTGATGACATTGTCACTGATCGAGGACCACAGATCACTTCAAGATTATGGAGATCCTTCTACCGACTACTCAACATCAACGTCAGTCTCACCTCTGGATATCATCCACAGGCCAATGGACAAGTGGAGTGTCTCAATCAGGAGATTGCTAGATATCTAAGGTCGTGCTGTTGCAAGGAATAGGAGAGGTGGAGCATCTTCCTTCCATGGGCTGAATATGTCCAAAACTCCCTCACACACTCTTCTATGGGTCTTAACCCCTTCAAATGTGTCCTGGGATATCAACCTCCCCTATTCCCTTGGTCTGTGAAGCCTTCTGAGATGCCTGCCATGGATGATTGGATTAGAAGAAGTGAGCTAGTCTGGAACAGTGCTCATGTCCATCTTCAATGAGCCATTTGATCTCAAAAGATCCAAGTTGACAGACACCGATGCCCTCATCGTATGTATCGACCAGGTCAAAGGGTGTGGCTTTCTACTCGGGACCTATGTCTGAAGCTCCCCTGCAAAAAGCTAAGTCCCAGGAATGTAGATCCCTTCAAGATTTTACATCAAGTTAATGTTAACCTGTTACATACCATTTGGAATTACCTGCCACTTACTGCATCTCTCCTTCTTGCCATGTGTCGCTCCTGAAACCAGTCTAAGAGTCAGCGAGTCCTGAGGCTACTGACAAGGGACCTCCTACACCACTTGAAATCAACGGAGCTCCTGCCTACTTTGTTCGGGAGATTCTCAGTTCTTGCAGGAGGGGTGGTCAATTTCAATACCTTGTGGACTGGGAGGAATATGGCCCAGAGGAGAGATTGTGTATACCAGCCAAAGACATCTTAGTTCCATTGTTTATCAGAGACTTTCATCAAGCCCATCCGGATTACCCAGCCCCCAGACCAAGATATTGTCCTAGGAGAGGAACGCCTAGAGGTGTTTTTAAAGCAGGTGGTCTGTAACGTCTGAGCGGTCTCCCGTCCACCAGAGGGAGCCCTCATATTAATTCTAACTGCCACTTCCTGCCACATCAGTTCCTGCCATGTCACTTCCTGTTTGCCTTGTATATAAGCCATGCTTTCACACTTCCATATGGCTAAGTATTTCCAGTTATCTGCCTTACCTAGCATTTGTTTCTCTGCCTTTGTTTAGACTACTGTTATGATCATTGCTTACATTTGCTGGATTTACATCTCTGGATTACTGTCTTGGATTTGTTTGCCTGTGGACCGATTTATCTGTGTTTTGACCCAAGCCTGTTACATGACTATGTTTAAGGAAAACATTTTTTTGTTTAAACCCTTCAATAAATATCCACATATGGAACCCACTCAGCCTACCGCTTCATTAAACTATGAGGGTGTAATAATACTTCATTATTTTAAGCAAGATCATTGAGAAAATGTTCTTACAAACAAAAATATCTTTAAGATTTATGCATTTAAATATCATAACAAATTTCCATCAAACTTAATTGTGTAATCTTTAACTTAATTACATAATAAAAAAATAATATTGTAAGTTGTATTAATTTAGTTTTGTTAAAGATTACACAATTTGATGGACATTTGTTATCTTTTTTTTTCTTAGGTTTTCATTAAGCATGTACAGAAGATTTTAAATAATTAAGATAAAGTTACTGTACATCACAGTAATCTTCACCCCCCCAAAAATGTAAAAATCATAATTTATTTAAATGCAAATAATATTAATAATAAAAAATAACACATGATAATACTTCACATTACAGTGTACATGTCACAAATATAGCATGTTAATATAAATACAAATGTAACTTCAAGCAGCTGCACAAAATAATTACATATTAAGTTCTTGTTCATAGTATTTCTCAGTACTGACACACTAATTACACAGAACACTGTAATGACAAGTGTTACCTAATACACTAATAAAACATTCAAATGTTATCAGGTTAAGGTTATCTTTGGCATTGCTTCCCGACACAATGTTTTGTCTGTGTTCTGTTTTTTTTGGGTGGTTTAAGGACGCTGTTTATCCAGTCAGAATATTTGGGCACTAGCGTGTAGACGCCCGGTTTCCCTGTTCGTCCACATCCGTCCCCCCAACTGATGATGCCATAGAGGAAACTCACACCGTCACACTCACATGCTAAAGGACCACCGGAGTCTCCCTGCACACAACACACACACACCACAGTTAGCAGCCATAGTCATTAGCCAACAATATGTGTCATCCAATGTATTCAAATCATCTTACCTGGCAGGCGTCCACACAGGAGTCACTTCCTGCACACAGCATGCCAGACCTGACGTTTGCTCCATAAACCTCTGGAGATGAACAGAGCTCAAATGGAATAATCTTTACTACACCCTCTTGTAGGTTAGAATATGAGTTTGCCTCTTGAACACACACAAACACACAAGTTAAATTCACATTCTATGCAGGGCGCAATACATTTTTTGACTCATTATTACATAGTAAGTGGAATCTTCCAGATTCAATACAATTAAAGCTGAATCGACATCATTTGTGGCGTAATGTAGTAGACAAATAAAAAATTTAAAATAAAAACATGCTTACAGTGAGTGGCTTAATTATACAGTATGTATTACAGGATTCGTTCACCCAAAATTAAAATGTACTCAGCATTTACTCAAATTAATATTTTTAGAAAAAATATCTCATCTCTGTAGGTCCATACAATGTAAGTGAATGGTGACCAGAACTTTGAAGCACAAAAAAAGCACATAATGGCAGTATAAATGTAACTCATACGACTCCAGTGGTTTAATCCATGTCTTCTGAAGCGATATGATAGGTATCCCTGAGAAACAGATCGATATTTAAGTCCTTTTTACTATAAATTCTCCCTGCCCTGTAGGTGGCGATATGCATGAAGAGAGCAAATCAGCAAAAACAGAAGAACAATACGAAAAGGGGATTTATAGTAAAAAGGACTTAAATATTGATCCGTTTCTCGCCCACACCTATCACAAGGCTTCTGAAGACATTGATTTAACCACTGGAGTCTTATGGATTACTTTTATGCTGCCTTTATGTGTTTATTTTGTGCTTCAAAGTTCAGGTCACCATTTATTTGCATTGAATGACAGGACTAAAATCTCTCTCTCTGTGTGTGTGTGTGTGTGTGTGTGTGTGTGTGTGTGTGTGTGTGTGTGTGTGTGTGTGTGTGTGTGTGTGTACTCACTCTCATGCATGTGTCCCCAGCCTGTGATTTTACAGCAGGAATGATCCGGGAACACTGTGTCTTTCCCTGGCAGACAGATCGGCCGGATGAACTGTGTTTTCTGAGCACAGCGTCCATTTGTCTTCTTTAGCTTCACTAAGACTATAAAAACAACTTTTATTACTCACTACTCACACACACACACACACACACACGTAACAGAACACAAACACTTAGACCCTGTTTACACCTGGTGTTAACATCTGTTTCGGACGATTCAATTACAAGTGGTCAGCGTCAAATGCAGGTGTAAACATTCAAACACCCAAAGGTCTCCAGGTGTGCTGCTTGTCTTGGCAATCAGATAAAAAAAATACAAATAAATAAATATTGGGTTATCAATCGATTACAATTTGTAATCAAATTAATTTCAAGATATGCAGATTAATCTATCGAATTTAATCACATATATCATTAACTGCTGAAAAGGGCCCCCAAATAAAGATAATTAAATATATAATAATTAAAATAATGCTAAATAGAAAAATTCTGATAGTTCAAAGGCATCACACTATTGTGGCAGATGAGCTTGCATATTGTTGGCCATAAGCCTATCACTGGCCTACAGTCCACAACGATCCATTTTACAATGAATTGCATCAATCAGGTTAAGGTAGACTTAAAGGGATAGTTCACCAAAAAAATGAAAATCCTCTCATCATTTACTCACCCTCATGCCATCCCAGATATATATGACTGACCTTATTCTGCAGAACACAAATAAAGATTTTTAGACAAATATTTCAGCTCTGTAGGTCCAAACAATGCAAGTGAATGGTGGCCAGAACTTTGAAGCACATAAAGGTAATCCATATGACTCCAGTGGTTTAATGCATGTCTTCTGAAGAAATATGATAGGTGTGGGTGAAAAACAAATTGATATTTAAGTAATTAAATCTCCACTTTTATGCAGGTTCAAGTGAGGACAGAGGTATTTTGCTTTGTGACGCATTCTCCTTGCATATCGCCACCTACTGGGCTGTTGTGCGAATATGATTAATTTATTGTTTTTCTTTCCTTTATCCCACCTTTCTTTCTTTACTTTCTCCTCCAGACCAGTAGGTGCCGATATGCACGAAGAATGCCAATTGCCAAAAAAAACGAAAGAAGTTGAAATTAACTTGTGAGCTTGCATAGGAGGGCTGGCTGAAAATGGACATATATAGTAAAAAAGGACTTAAATATTCACCTGCTTTTCACCGACACCTATCATATCAATCGAGAAGACAAATATTTAACAACTGGAGTCGTATGGATTAATTTTATGCTGCCTTTATGACCTTCAAAGTTCTGGTCACCATTCACTTGCATTTTGAGGACTAACAGAGTTGAGATATTTTTCTAAAAATCTTAATTTGTGTTTTGCTGAAGAAAGAAAGTCATACACATCAGGGATGGCATGAGGGTGTGTAAATGATGAGAGAATCTTCATTTTGGGGTGAACTATCCCTTTAATGTAGTTTAATTTTTTTTTAAATGTGTGCCCCCTGCACTCTTTTCTGTCCAGCTGTTCTGCCAGGAGGGTCTGTAGATGATATAAACTTTCCAGTTTGCAATGATGTTCAAGTGTTTGGAGTCAAAACCCACCGATATCATTTAAAGTTGGCTGGAACAGAGTATAACGGTTGTACAAAATGTACTTCTCAACACCAAACGTCCTGGTGTTCGGGCCTGTGTCGTTAAAGTAATGCTGGCCGAGAACAACTCGAATCTGTGACAATAATGGACTGAAAAAGAGAGTTTTACAGTTATTTACATTGTTGAATGCCATTAAAATAATAAAAAAAAGTTGAAATACATTTATAAATGTAATTTTATAAATATGCATTTATGCAAAGATCATAAAGATACATTAATATTAAAGTTTAGTTAAAAAAAATGTTTTAGTAAAAGTCTAAATATGAAGTTTAGCTGTACTGTTACAACTAAGTTCATAAAGTATGTCTTCATATGTTGAAGTAATTTTTAACCATCATTTTATAACATCATTTTTTAGCTGTTCTGTATCTTCATGTACTCTCAGACTGACATGATGTTCAGTGGGGGGCTTTGTGGGGGCCATGACATCTGTTGCAAGGCTCCCTGTTCTTCTATTCTAATCTTTTCTATTTCTAAAAGTAATATTTGAGAGTCTAACATTTATATTACCTTCTGACACACTAAAGCTGAAGATATAAATAACCATCTTAAGACAAAAGCTTTTATGAAACATCTTATGTGCCTACGACTTTTGACCAGTACTGTATTTTATTATTATACACACACACATACTTGCGCAAAAAGCAGTGAGCCGCTGACACAACCCAGCAGGAGGAAACCAGGCTGCCCGCACAGAACTCTTCACCGATGTACAATGCTACCATCCATGGGTGAGCGCCGGGAAGTGCAGATGTCCCACCAAGGATACGCCCTCGAATCTCCCGCTTCTCATGCCTCTTACCACACACTGGTGTCCTGCCAGGAGCGCGGGACGGGCGTAGAGTTGGGGGTACGGCAGGGCCTCTCCGGGTGGCTAAGAGAATACAGAGAAAGATTCAAATATCTTGGAGATGAGTCTGTCTGTGTCCTGCAAGTCTACTTCAAGGCACACCCACTGCAAGTTACGTTCCCTCCAAAAAAACAAAAATAAAACGTGAAATCCTGAAGTCTTGGGACAGTTGGAAGCCTCATTCATTCATGTTTGTTTTGTTTATTTGGAGTCTTGCAGCAACCCTACACCTATCCATAATTCTAAACCTAACCATGACCACAAAGATTAAAACATTTTTTATAAGTTTGTAAAATCATTAAATATACCGCAATTTAAAAGTTCCCTATCAATTCAGTTCACTCGACGCTGCATTTTAATGGTATAGGGAATTCCTTTTACACAACCTAGTTGAAGCCCTTGTATCATAACGGCAATCTTATGATTGGCAAAATTGTTTGAGCCCCGCCCTCTTAGGCGCGCATTAGACAAACCAGTGCCATCACCAGCGTCACAGACAGAAACAAGACAGCGAACTGACGGCTAGTCGAAGGCATTTCCGGGGCCGGTGAGCCTGTCTCTCTCTCTCTTCTCTCTGCTTCCTGTCTCTCTCTCTCTCTCTCTCTTTTGTCCCCTTCTCCTCTCCCTCATCCTGTTCCCACCACCATGTTCGTGCAGGTCGGATCCGGAGAGCATCACGACGCATCAACGTTCCCTCTATAGAAATGGGGGGGGGGAGGGGAATGTCACAGGCCGGAGAATTCCCCGACACGAGTTTGGCGATGGGGGTATGTGGCGATTAGGTCGGGGCTGAGCGATATTAATAAGAAACACTTCAGCTTTGGAAAAAAAAAACAACACACAAAAAGTGCTTATCCCGTTTTTCGACTCACCATTGCCATATAATGCACTAAGGGGTGCTGAAGCCAACTGATTTTAGTAATAGACCTACCAGTCTCTGTTTAAAAATAAAATAATGATGCTGCCAACTTAAGGTACATTTTTTTACCACTAGTTTTGCTAAAAAATTATAGCTGGAAATGTTCATTTTGACCCCCCCCCGAATTACAAATACTCACGTTACTGTAATGAACTACTTTCCCCCCAAGAATTGTACTTTTTTAAGTAGCTTAAAAACTGTATACTTTTACTTGAGTACATTTTAAGTACTGTAACTGTACTTTTACTTAGCTATTTTCTCACTGTCTGTGTTCGCTACTTCCCTGTCCTGATTTTATTTTTATCCATCAACATGATTGGCTAGGGAGATTCTCAGGACTCCCTTCAAATCAAATCACAAGTAAAAATCTTAAACGGCAGCAGCAGATCTGGAGCCAACTGCGGAGAATGCCTCACGCATAGTTCAACACCTGAACATCACAGCAGCACCTGAAAGGGCTTTTCACAGTGAAAAAGGCCAATTGATTGATCATGTATGTGAGTTTAACTTGCTCAAGCCAGATATCAGCATTAATCCTGCCTCTAATTTGAAGAAACCTATCGAGGTAAATTTTATATTTCTGCTTACTAGATTCTGACTTGAAGTGTACATGTAACCAAATTGAGCACTGTCTTGTAGGCTATGACATATAAAGGATATTAATCAAACAACATTAACAAGAAAAAGATAAAACCACTCACTACTTTTGGCTGAATAACTTGAGTAGCTTTAAAAGTATTAATGTAATATAATAAAACAGTGATATTTTTAATAATAATATTTATTAATAATATTGTTAGTTTATTTTAATAATACCGACCCCTGATGTAGAGAGTGTGTTAATTGGTATAATAAATTACCAGGAAAGTAGAGATGATAAAATAATTTATGATTATGCTTAGCCTTTTTAAAGATAGAAAAGTCCACATTTGTAAAGCAATACTTCAGCAGAATATTCCAACTGTCACAAAATTCAGAAAATTGTGCATCAAGCATTAGAATGAGCACAAATATTTCTGGGCTTAAAAGATACAAGAACTAAATCAATGTGGAACATTGTATCTCAAAAGCAGGACAATGTCGCCCCCCATGTGCTGCTTAAAGAAATAATTCCCACAAAAATGAAACTTCTCTTATCATGGCTCGAAAAGAATATTTCAGCTCTGTAGGTCCATTCAATGTAAGTGATGGGGTGCCAAACTTTTGATGCTCCAAAAAGCACATAAAAGCAGCATAAAAGTAATACACACAACTCCAGTGGTTTAATCCATGACTTCAGAAATGATATGATAGGTGTGGGTAAGAAACAGATAAATATTTAAATCCATTTTTGCTAGAAATTCTTCTCTCTGCCCAGTAGGTGGTGATATGCATGAAGAATGTGAATCACCAAAAACACAAGAAGAAGAAAGTGAAAGTTAAAGTGGAGATTGGCTGAGCAGGGAGGAGAATTTATAGCAAAAACTGACTTAAATATTGATCTGTTTCTCACCACATCTATCATATCGCTTCTGAAGACATGGATTAAACCACTGGAGTCACATGGATTAGACTACTTTAATGCTGATTTATGTGATTTGTGGAGCTTCAATATTTTAGCACCGATTCACTTTCATTGTATGTACCAAAAAATCTGAGATATTCTTCTAAAAATCTTAATTTGTGTTCTGCAGAAAAGAGTCATACACATTCAGGATGGCATGAGGGTGAGTAAATGATGAGATCATTTTCAATTTTTGGGTGAATTATTCCTTTTTAAGTGTGATGTAGCCCCTGTACCAAACAACTTTCCCCATGCCTGTTCAACCTCCTTTATTGTTCAGGACATGACATCTACTTGAGAATGATTTTTCAGTACTCTTTCTACCCCTGATCACCATATCCGTTAATCTTTCTTCAGAAAATTTCACAGACCACATCTCAAAGACAGCACGATAATGTAGATTTACACTACACTAACAGGAAGATAAGACCCTTCCTCTCTGAACATGCTACACAAATGCTTGTTCAGTCACTTGTCATAACTAGGCTGGACTACTGTAACACTCTCATTGCAGGCCTCCCTGCATGTGCAGTTAGACCTCTGCAAATGATCCGGAATGCAACAGCACGTCTGGTTTTTAATGAACCAAATAGAGACCACTCTTTGTCTCTCTCCACTGGCTGCCGGTTGATGCACGTATTAAATTCAAGGCTCTGATGCTGGCATACAAAACAGTCTCTGGGTCTGCTCCAGCATACCTAAAATCATTTCTGCAGATCTACACTCCTGCCAGAAGCCTGCAGTCGGCTAAGGAACATCGCCTTGTCGTACCAACACAAAGAGGCACCAAAACACTTTCCCGGACTTTCAGTTTCATTATACCACGTTCCCAACTCCATCTGTGAAGCTGACTCACTCTCTGGCTTAAAAAAAAATGACTTAAAACGCATCTTTTCCATGAGCACTTAACAAGTCACTAAATTTTTTTTAATAAATATAGTTCATGTCTCTGCCTTGATAAAATCCATAACCTTCTCATCATGGCATTCAAGGCCTAGGATGTCAATTGTTCATCACAAATTAATCTAGTGCCTTGAGCGAAACTGTATTAATATTAATAATAATAATTAATAACTGTATTATTAACTCCTGGAAAAGTCACTTTGAGCCAGCCAGAATTATCACGAAAGCTTTTGCTTCTCATTCATTATTGTTTTTGAGTTCAGGAGAACCTGATGTATGAGAAGTGTGGGTTTGTGGAGTCATACTAACGTGGTTTTTTGAAGCAGCGTGGGATGTCACAGTACTCCCAGGAAATAGCTCTGTCCGTCATTGTGTAGCACCACGGCAGTTTATCGTGATCTGGATTCCTGGCAAATTAAGCCATACAAACGGACATTTTAAACAGCGTCGCAAAGACTACTTCAAAGTTTCATTACAAATCAAAATAACCATAACGTACAATCTCAAGTGATTTAATGCCATTATAAGATGGTAGCAACAGCAATGTGATCTTATACACCAATTTTCAAATAAAAAGTTACATTTAATAATCATAGCAATCGTAATAAACAAATCTTCCACCAAATAATATGCTCAATTAGTGTCACTGTAGGATGCAACCTTCTTGGCCAATAAACATGACATCTGACTCTAAATCTAATATTAATAATGTAGTAGCAAACAGCAGGAAAGTAAAGTAATATTAAAGAAACATATGACAAGCATGATAAAAATGAGTAAGCATCCACCTGCAGAAAGCGTGTTCTCCGAGCCCCCTGAGGGATGCGCTGACTACTGTATCTACTGTCAGTTCATTGAAGAGCAGATCAGAGTTCCAGGGCAGGCAGGATGATCCAGAAACTGTGACTTTGGCGATACCGCGGTACTGTACACCTGAATCACGATAACACTGCTCTTCTGGCTCTGACCACACACACACATACACACACACAGATTTGAAATAATTTAATTTGAAATAATTTAATTTGACAAATTAAACAAAATTTAGTGTAGATTTGTAAGTAGTATCTAAATGGAATTACAGTTCAAATTAAATAAAATTAAAAGAAATGCATTTCACTTCTTTAAGTGTAGTCTTGACCTATACATTCATGTTTAAGTCCTCTTTATGTTAGAATGATAATGAAATTCATAATACATTTACATTTACGTATTTGGCAGACGCTTTTATCCAAAGCGACTTACAGTGCACTTATTATAGGGACAATCCCCCCGGAGCAACCTGGAGTTAAGTGCCTTGCTCAAGGACACAATGGTGGTAGCCATGGGGATCGAACCAGCAACCTTCTGATTAACAGTTATGTGCTTTAGCCCACTACGCCACCACCACTCCTGGTGGTGGAAATGTCTATACTCAGGGCATTCATACATGTAAATAATTTCATAAAAATGTTTAACCCTTGCGCATCAATAAAAAAGATACTCAGAGGTCCTTAGAGGACAAAAATGTCTGCCATAATAATATTATATATATATATTTTTTTTTTTTTTGCCAACATCAGTCCTGATTATAACTACCAAATATTCATTCATTCATTTTCAGGATTTGAACCCTTTAAATGCCAGTTTGTTTACATAATGCCATTGTTGTTTTTTACACACACACACATTTCTCAATACACACATACAAAACACACTCTGACATCCATATCAACACACTCACACAATTTAAGCTGCATCATTAATTCAATTGGCCTGCAGTGCTCTATAATACAGCAAACAGAAAATAGGAAAAAAGCATGTATTTGCTCCATAGGCTAAATATGAGAATAATGGCGCCATCTGGTGGATAATATTTAAAAAAATTACATTTTGAAAGCATCATTTCATAGAATTCATGAGTTTATGCTTTAATGGCACTGGGATCAAATATTGCCGTTTTAATGAGTTTTAATGGGGACATTTATGTCCTGAAGGTCCTGAGTGTAACTATTTTGTGCACACAGTGTATTACAGATTTATTATAGGTGGTTCAAATATCAAAATTCTCCCAAAAATACACACCTTTGACAAAATGTATACCATTAAAATTACATAACAAGCATTAACACTGGCATTAAAAATGAAAGAACGAAAATGAAAAGACAAATGTCCTGAAGGGCACACAAGGGTTAAATGCATGCTCTATACTTGGACGCACATGTAACTTTCTTAAATATGAAATGAATGGTAAAGATCTGTATGATTTCAAACAATATATAGCGTAACCTTTAAATTATATTTTACATTAAACACTACCAATCAAATGTGTGTCCTCACTTTGAGTCAACACCATCAGATACAACTCTTGAGTACCCCTTCCCCACTTCCTACTCACTGATGTTGCAATACTGTCCAGTATATCCTTGTGTGCACCCACACACCTCTTCACCAGTGGCTTCTATCATTCTACACACTCCTTCATTTTCACAGCGATTACCTGAGCACACTGCGCGCACACACACAAACACACACACACACACACATACAGAGAGAAAGAACAATGTTCACAAGGAAAAGCAGCATCAGGTATCAGGTGTTTAGTTTCAGGTGAGATGTACAATACCTGTGTAGTGTGCACGCTTGCACGTAACCCCTTCAGCGAGGCACGTGCACAGCTCGACGTTGCGCAGGTAGATTCGTCCCCACGATTGTCCGATGTCATAGTATTTAAGATGCAGCAGTTCATAACACTTCTCTACAATATAAAACACAGAAAAGAAACTCTTGAATTAGACTCGAAATATGAACCAATCCGATCAGACCTGGAGAAATAGGTACCACCCATATCAAATGACACCGACAAAATCTATTCTGCCCTCACAGAACGTGACTGTGCTCCATAGACAGATAGTGAACATATTGAAATAAAGTCCCAAGGCGTAACTTTTCTTGGTGATTATTCTTTACTATAAAACTGAAATACAAAAAATAAAATATGTAAATATATATTACAGGAAAACAATTAGGGTATCTCTACAAAGTTTGTTTCAATGTTGTAATCATTTGTTACATTCAACAATCATAACTTAATTATAATATAATAAACTTGTTAATTACTTACAATCAAACGTTTTCCAAAGCTAAACTGTTAGATCACATTTTTAAGCTGTGCTGCGATGTCTTCCTTTATATTTTGCATTCTGAACATGTCATAACATATCCGCAATTGTGCTGTCAGATCGCTATTTCAAAATAAAAGTCCCGGAGGAAATAATTCACAATATAACGAATACAATAGTAAAATAAAATACCATTTAAATTTTTAAGTTCAACACACTCCCCGGATGGAATAATGAAATTATGCCACTACTTATCGACAATCAAAAAGTTGTTTTACTTTCAGAGTCTTTGATAAAGCTCCCTATAGTTTCTGAGAAAAGAGGACAACTATTTCTGAGATTGGTCTCAGAAAGAATTTAATGGTTCCTTGGTCAACAATTTTCACTTCGACTTTTCTAACCATTTTGTCTGCACTTGGAAAGGTTTTGACAACAAGTCCAACAGGCCAGTTGTTCCTTGGCGCCTGACTTTCTTTCAAAAGTACAACATCACCAATATTCACATTTGGTCTTTCATCAAGCCACTTTTTACGACTCTGCAGTGTCGACAAATACTCCCTTCGCCATCTTTTCCAAAAAGTATCCGCAAGACACTGCACTTGTTTCCATTGTTTTAAATGAAGATCAGCTGTGTCAAAATTACCCACAGGAGCTGAATCTGCATCTCTTTTCTGTGTCAACAACAATGCTGGAGTGAGTCTTTCAGGTGCTTCTGGGTCTGTAGACACTGGTACTAAAGGCCTGGCATTTATGATTGCCATAACTTCCGCCATTATAGTTGCCAAAACCTCATGTGTGAGGCGAGTGGGTTTTTGAATCAGCATACCATCCAGAATTCGTCTAGCAACTCCAATGAGTCTCTCCCAAGATCCCCCCATGTGAGAAGCATGGGGTGGATTGAAAATCCATGTGCATCCTTTGTCTTTGAGATAATGGTTTACCTCTGTGTCGTTTACATTGATTTTCAACTCTTTGCAGGCACCAACAAAATTTGTTCCTCTATCAGAACGAAGTAGTTTTGCCGGACCACGGATGGAGAAAAAACGTCGCAATGCATTAATGAAACTTGGTGTAGACATAGATTCAATTAACTCAATATGCACTGCTCTGACAGACATGCATACGAATATCACTGCCCAGCATTTTGAATCCGCATTGCCACCTCTTGTATGCCGTGTGACTACACTCCATGGGCCAAACACATCAATACCCACGTCAGTAAAAGGTGGTTCAGAAGACAGCCTATCTGCAGGCAAGTCTGCCATTCTTTGAATCTGCAATTTCCCTCTGAGCTTGCGGCAGATAACACAGTTGTGAATATTGTTAGAAACAAGACCTTTGCTTCCTATTATCCAAAATCCAGCTGCTCTGATGGCTCCATCAGTAAAATGGTGACCCTGGTGAGCTACCTGGTCATGATAGTGTCTTACCAGAAGGGTGGCAACATGGTGCTTGTGTGGGATAATGAGAGGATGCTTTTCGCTTTGAGACAGGTCTGATGAAGATACACGACCTCCAACTCTTAGCAACCCATTCTCATCAATTACGGGATTTAATTTTCGAAGAAGGCTTCGTTTCGCAAGGACCACCCCGTTTTTAAGGCACTCAAACTCTTCCTTAAATGTTTCAAGTTGCACACTGCGTATTATTGCATTCTTAGCTTGTGTCAACTCACTTATGCTGCAGGATTTGGTGCAGTTATGCCAACCTTTACAATGAGTGTCATCTGTTTTACCATGATAGGATCTTGCAACATGAATCAGTCGAGCTATTGACTTACAAAGAGCTTTCCAGCTAGAGAACCTCTCAAATCTGTGAGAGGTTAGTTGAGCTGTAGAAATCTTGGTTGCAAGAACAGAAACGTCTGGTCGAATTTCAGCCTCAGGTTCCACCAATTCAAAAGTCTCAGTCAATTCTTGAGCATTGCTCTGAAGTAGAAATTGTGGCCCAGAAAACCAACGTGTATACTGTAAGTGTTCAGCTAACACAGCTCTGGTGGCAATGTCTGCTGGGTTGTAGTTGGTATTTACATAACACCACTGGTCAGGATGCGTTGATTTTCTTATACGAGTCACCCGATTGGCTACGTATAAATAAAATCTCTTTGTGACATTATGGATATAGCCTAAGACTACCCTGCTGTCTGTGAAGAACCGAACGGAGTCTATTTCCTCATCAATCTCATCCATGATCGTTTCATACATTTCCACTGCTAGCACAGCTGCACATAATTTTAGGCGAGGTATGGTGTGAGCTGGACGAGGGGCTAACTTTTCTTTTCCCATGACAAACCCAACTTGACATTGGTTATCAGCATCGACTACCCTAAGGTAAGCTACTGCTCCTATTGCAACTGTGGAGGCATCCGAGAAGAAGCACAGTTCTTTTCTTTGAGTAGCAGACAGCGGAACAGGTACATACGGCCTCTTAATCTGCAAATGTTTCAATGTCATTAGAGAATTTCTCCATTCATTCCACTCTCCTTGTCTTTCTTTTGAAAGCGGTGTGTCCCAATCATTCTGTTCAGATGAAAGTTCTCTGAGTAAAACTTTTCCTCGCACCACGACAGGAGACAGAAATCCAAGTGGGTCGAATAGACTATTCACTGTGGATAAAATACCCCTTCTTGTAAATGGCTTCAATTCTTGATTCACTAGGAAAATTAAAGCTGTCAGTCTCTAAGTTCCAAGAGAGACCCAGACTGTGTTGAACAGGCAACTCATCAACTCCAAGGTCTAAGTCCTTCAAGTCTTTGGCATGATCTTCTTTGGGAAATGCTTCCATGTCGGTTTTGCTGTTGGATGCGATTTTGTGTAATCTAAGATTTGAATCTGCAAGCATTTTTTGTGTGTTTTTGAAGAGATCAACGGCTTCCTCAGAAGTGGAGACAGAAGTCAGCCCATCATCAACATAAAAATTTCTCACAACAAAGTGCTTGGCATCGGAGCCATAATCATTTTCTCCCTGCAGAGCAGCTCGTTGCATGCAGTAAACTGCCACAGCAGGTGAAGGACTGTTTCCAAATACATGGACTTTCATCCTGTACTCTGTTACCCTTTTTTCTAGGTTGTTGTCCTCATACCACAAAAACCTTAAATAATCTCTGTGGTCTTCACGTACTACAAAACAATAAAACATCTGCTGCACGTCCGCTGTCACCGCAATGCTCTCTTTTCGGAACCTCGTGAGAACTCCAAGGAGTGTATTGTTTAAATCAGGTCCACTGAGTAACACCTTGTTAAGTGACATTCCTTCAAATTCTGCACTTGAGTCAAACACAACCCTGATTTGGTCAGGTTTTTGCAGGTGGTAAACACCAAACATAGGAAGGTACCAACTCTCTTCTTCTTTATCCACAGGAGGGGCATGCTCTGCATGGTCATTGTCAAAAAGTTTTTGCATGAATTCAATGAACTGCCGTTTCATTTCAGGTTTTTTATCCAGAGTTTTGCGAAGTGATGTGAGGCGTTTCATTGCCTGATCTCTATTATTTGGCAGACGAGACCTTGGGGAGTGAAAGGGTAATGGTGCGACCCAGCTGTTTGCGGAATCCTGGAATACATCTCTATCCATGATTTCTAAAAAACTTTATCCTCCACAGACATCCCAGGCTTGTCGTCATCTGGTGTTCTTTGGAACACTGTACAGCCCAAGTTATCATTAGTTTTCCTTGCACCTAATTTTACCTCATACTCTGATGACATGGTAAGATACTTTGGTATCTCACCAATACATTCCTTCACTTGAATCTGTTTTGGCCAAGGGGTGAGATATGATGTACGACCATTACTGTGCACATGTGTCCGATAGACATTTACACTCAAAGGTCGATGTGCTGTTCCCAGGTACACTTCCCCAACTATCACCCATCCAAGATCCAGTCTCTGAGCATATGGAGTATCATTGGGTCCATTGATTTGCTCTCTAACTTTGTGCACCCTCAGAATATCTCTTCCTAAAAGTAAAAGGATAGGAGCATCAGGATCAGCTGAAGGAATTTTATTTAGAACTGGCCGTAAGTGAGGATAATGCTGAGCAACATCTGGAGAGGGAATCTCTGTTCTATCCTCTGGCAGCATATCACACTCTATTAAGGTTGGCAATGAGAGTTTTGTCAGTCCATCTATAGATTCTACCATAAAGTTTATGGCTCTCTGCCCAGAAGTCTGATTTACCCCAGCACATGTCTTAATAGTGTATGGGGCGAAACTGGCTTTGATTTTGAAAAGATTGAATAACTCTGTCTTGGCCAAAGAGCTGTTACTTTGTTCATCCAAGACCGCATATACCCTGACTGCTTTCTCTCTTTTGCCAGGAGGATACACCGTCACCAGACAAATTTTAGAACATGATCTCGCATGATCGGACTCACCACATATCTCTGTGCATTTTGAAGTAACCAAGGTAGGTGAGATATCAGTCTGCTCCCCGCATTGCTCTTTCTCCTTGATAGGCTTATCTGAAGTTAGAAATGGTAGATCTGAGTGCAGAGCAGCAACATGTCTTTCGCTGTTACAGTCAGAACATTTGATTTGTGCTTTGCAATTTTTTGCAATATGCTTTGTAGAGTCACAGCACCTGAAGCAGATACGATTTTCTTTTAGAAAATATATACGCTCCTCTAAAGGTCTCTCTCTAAAAGTCCTACACTTTTTGAGTGGATGAGGCTTGCGATGAATTGGACAAAACCGATCTGGACTTTCAATTCGTTTCTGATACTGTTTTGCCTGCAAATCAAACGTCTGAGATGACACCTCTGTTCGATGTACAGTTACAGAACTCCTTCCACTGAATTTGTTAGGTTCAACTCTGCTTGATGCTGGTTGACTACTAGAAGTGGAGAATGAAAAACTGGGGTCATTCCTTATTTTAGCTTGATTTCTCACAAACTGTGAGAAAAATACAAAGGGAGGGAATGCTACCTGATAATCCTCCTTGTATTTAGACCCCTGCACTATCCATTTGTCTTGGAGGCTTATGGTCAGTTTTTCTACTATTGGGTTAACCCCACTTGGAGTGTCGAGATAAGCAAGGCCTGGAAGGTACCCGTCAGCTTTAGCACATTCCAGTTCGAGAAGGATATCTCCTAACTCTCTCAATTTGTGGTTGTCTTTGCTTGACAGTTTCAGTAGATTCTCAATTTTCTTTAGAAGTGCATTTTCAATCACTTCAGGTGCTCCATAGCACTCCTCTAAACGCTGCCAAGCCATACTGATTGCTGCTGTTGCATTAAGAACATGCACAGACCTTATTCTTTTGACCTGTTCCGAGGAGTCTTTTCCTAGCCATTTTACCATCAAATCCAACTCTTCTCTGGCTGTTAGATTCAGTCCTCTGGTTGAATTAACAAAGGAGGCTTTCCACGCCCAGTAGTTCTCTGGGCAGTCATCAAATTTCAGAAGACCAGAACTGACCATTTCACGTCTGATCAGATATTTGGTTAGATCTGATGAAACTTGTGTCTCTGGTACATATTGTGAAGAATGATTGAATGATGTTCTTTTCACATCATTCTCATTTTTTGCTTCTTTTTTTTACAGAACCAATCTTTTGATTTGTAAATCGCAGATTATTTACATCTGAATAACGTTGCGTCGGCAGTGTATAGTCAACTTTTGCTGTAACTGGAGGTAATGAAGGCTTAACTTTGTTTTCTAATGACTCATCATTAAATGGGAGTTCTGTAAAAGATTCTCTTGAAAGCTGTTGTACATACTCACAGGTACGCTGAACAACATTGGCTGGCTGCATGTCAGGAACTGTCTTTATATGAAATTCGTCACTTTCATGCTCTTCTTCTGCTTCCTCATATGCTGCTGCTTCAGCTGAAGCGACTGCTGCTGCACATTCAACCTGTAAGATGTGTAGACTGGCATCCAAATCTGCTTTTTGTTTCATCATACTTGCTTCAAGCTCTGCTTTTTGTTTCATCATAAGTGCCTCTTTTTCTGCATAGGCAATTTGAGCTCGCGCTGCAACTGCTTTTGCTCTGGCTCTCACAGCTGCTGAACTTGTGCTGGACCTTGATGACCTAGAGGATCGCGATCGTGTATCCATCGGCTTTAGAGGCTCAGTGGATTTCCTCATATGCTCCTCTACCTCAGTTAGTTGGTAGCTTGCTCCTTGTTGCTGATCCATTGTGAGTTGTACCTTATCTTCAAGAGGAGGAAGTCTCTTGGAAGACCGCAGTATCATGAGCTGTTCATGCAGAAACCTTGTTAAGCTTAGCCCGCTGTGATATTTGATTTTTTACTATTCTGCCCTCACAGAACGTGACTGTGCTCCATTAGACAGATAGTGAACATACTGAAATAAAGTCCCAAGGCGTAACTTTTCTTGGTGATTATTCTTTACTGTAAAACTGAAATACAAAAAATAAAATATGTAAATATATATTACAGGAAAACAATTAGGGTATCTCTACAAAGTTTGTTTCAATGTTGTAATCATTTGTTACATTCAACAATCATAACTTAATTATAATAGAATAAACTTGTTAATTACTTACAATCAAATGTTTTCCAAAGCTAAACTGTTAGAAGATCACATTTTTAAGCTGCTTCGATGTCTTCCTTTATATTTTGCATTCTGAACATGTCATAACATATCCGCAATTGTGCTATCAGATCGCTATTTCAAAATAAAAGTCCCGGAGGAAATAATTCACAATATAACGAATACAATAGTAAAATAAAATACCATTTAAATTTTTAAGGTCAACACAAAAGCATACAGAAGACCTTTTCATTAGATAAAAGAGAGCCACATCTGAATGGAGACCAACATATGATGGTGTGCTTGACAAAGAAAAAGAAAACTCTAAGAAACACATGTGTGTTTTCTATAAAGGTAAGGACGTCTTGACACTTAGTCCCCACAATGTAGACAAAACCTGATGCACACAGACTTAGCTAACTCACATGAAGCTAATTCTGTGTGTGACAGCAGTGCAGCGCATAAAATCATGCAGATACAGGTCAGGACCTTCAGTTAATGTGCCCATCAACCATCAGAATGGGGAATTTTTTTTTGATCTTGGTGATTTGGTCCGTGACATGATTGTTGGTGCAGATCTCCTGGGATTTTCACATAACAGTCTCTAGAATTTACTCCAAATGTTGCCAGATACAAAAAAACACCCATTGAGCGACAGTTCTGTGAACGGAAATGCTGAACAACAAATCCATTAATATGGGTTCATATTAATATAACATCTATAATATTTTAATTAATACTTTCAGTAATTTCAGATGGCAAAGATTTAAAAGAAGCTACCGTGTGGGAGAACTTTATTCAATTATCTCCATGGAAAACGACCCTTTATAAAGTTCAGCACTACTGTACAGAAAGTTTTCATTCATATTATAATTGTTTCATATTATAAATGTCTATTTTAAGTTTCCCCACCTTAGTTATCGGTATCGGCAAAGCCCAGTACCTGTCGACCTCTAATAGTACCAATGGCCAAAAGCATTGGCAGTGACATCAATTTTGTGTTTCACAAAGTTTTCTGCTTCAGTTGTTGTGGTGTTGATTCACATTGTTTCTAGATTATTGTGCAGAGTGATCATATGCATTTTAAATAATTGCAAAAGCTTAATTGGCCCCAAAAAAAAGAACTTTATCACAAAAACCCAAATTTCAAAATGTTTTGGCCCTGGCACAAAATGACCAGATAACATCATTTCACTAATCATATCAGCATGTGTGGGGTTGCATTTCATCACAGGGAGTGGGCTCTCTCACAATTCTGCCCAAAAACACTGCCATGAATAAAGAACAAAACGTCCTGCAAGAGCAACTTCTCCCAATGATCCAGGAGCAATTTGGTGATGATCCGTGCATTTTACAGCATGATGTGATAATGAAGTGGCTCGGAGATAATTACATTGAATCTGTGGCAAATCCCCAGATTTTAATCCCATAAAGAACCTGTGGTTAATCCTCAAAAGGCGAGTGGACAAGCAGAAGCCCACAAATTGTGATCAACTTCGAGCACTAATAAGTCAAGAATGGATCGCGATATGTCAGGATTTGGCCCAGAAGCTGATATCCAGCATGCCAGAGCGAATTGCAGAGGTTATGAAGAACAAGGGTCAACACTGTAAATATTGACTCTTTGCATATATTGAATGCTTTTGCCAATAAAAGCCTTTAATCATTGTTTTCCAGTATACCATAGAAACATGTGAAAAAATTATCTACAAATACTGAAGCAGCAAACTTTGCAAAACACAAAATGTACCTCACTACCAATACTTTTGGCCACGGCTGTATGTGTGTGTGTGTGTGTGTGTGTGTGTGTCACTCACCCTTTTCACACAGGGCTCCAGTAAAGCCGTCTTGACACACACACTCAAATGTTTGCAGATGAGCACCTGTGGCGCACACGCCTCCATTCAAACATGGGTTCTGCCGGCAGAGGCCCGGATCCCTGAGTGGGGGAAAGAAACCTGAGAGCAAAACAGTGATGTCATAAAAGGGGAGAAAAAAACCTGTGTGAGCAAAACTTGCTTATCATCATGAATTCAGGATTGAGTCATTGCAACAGCTGTGTGTGTGAGAGAGAGTTTCATAAAACTGATTTATTATCGGTATCCGTTTTCCAAATCATAAACAACGTCTTTGCCAATGCACTCTCTACAATCTCTTAAAGTCATCCGTGCAAGCAAATAAACTACCAGTTTGGACACACTTTACAAAATGTATGCTTTCCAAGTCCTTAAAAACCTTTTGATCTAAAGGATTATGCATAAACGCTTAAAAACATTTTTGTAGACAAATACAAATTGTGCCTATTTAAAAAAAAAATTGTATTCTGATAGTTATGATTTTTGGTTACAACATACAGTTCTTCCGATACTTATTTAGCTTGACGACTTCACTCTTATTCTAAAATGTGGGAAATAGTAGTAATAAAAAGAGCATGCAAGAATACATTGACGTGTGTGAGCATATGCATCGGCTGTGCGTTTGAATTAGAGCAGACACTCTTGAAAATCCACTCCATCCATCTGCTGTTATAAACATCGAGGTCTGGAGGACTGCGTCTTACAAACAAAATGTGTTTCGCTTTTGCATTAATGTAAACACATCCCTCTGAAAAAACCAAGAACACTGATAGATGCACACTAATGGGAAACACAATCTTGACCACAGACATTCCCAACACTGTAACCATGACCTCTTGTGCAAGGCAGACGTAAACTCCAACTTTACAGAAGACTACCGGAAAGACTGTTGACGTGGCAGTTTCGTTGGAAGGGAAAAAGTCATTTCTCACCATTAAACAGTTGTATGCGTAGGCTGCAGAATCCCCATTGCTGGTCACGGTCAAAGTTGTGTGTAAGAGAACACCTATACAAACAAAACCAACAATACAATGAACACAACCCACACATGACTTTTTCGAGATTTGCGCAAAGATCAAACGGACAGATAGACACAATCTAAAGCAATGTTTCTGAGGTGGTGGTTCATGATCCAAAAAATGCATTGCAGGTCTGCTTTGATAGGTTACGGACAGCTGGTAAATGCTAAATGTTCTGTAAATCCTAAAATAGCCATGTTGCTAGACATAACATTGTGTTTAGTTAGGATTGCATGATACATAGTGTTAGCAACTTTGGAAAAGGAGGACAGAATGTTGCCTATATCTCTTGTTGACCTCAAAGGCAGGGCATCAATCTCTACAGTATTTTGACATCTGCCACTTCATAGAAGCTAGCAAAATTAGGCAGATGCTAACACAGGTCATACCCTCATCCATGAAGACAATGAACAAAACTATACAAGGTAAAAGAGGATACCACACAGACTATATTAAAAATGGTTTCACTTGTAGCTGACTACAACGTTTGTGTCAAACACAATAAGCATTGTGCAGTCAATTATTGATTGCCAAGAACATGAAGCCATCGAAAAAACAATACTTTTAAACTTGTAATACTTTTTAAATAAACTATATTCACTACTTGATGTTCAAAATATAATCCAGGTCTAGAAGCAAAAAAAAACATTGATCTAAAGGGATCATTCTGTATTGAAGCAGCACAGCCTTACAAATCCTTCTCCATAGTTATGGAGTGGCAACTAAGAGTTACTTCATACTGATATTGGCACACACTTGTTCAGCTTCAGCGTGAGATGACATTAATAACCATGGCACCCCCTTGATCTTTCATCACTGCCCAGATTTTTCCACCTGATAAGACTTGAAACTTCCCACATTCAGAATGTTTATTACTGTTTATAAAATCGGTGCATATAGTCACCAGCACTGCACTTACAGAGATGTGAAAATGTAAGCAAAAGATCATTAAGACTACAAACAGAGCAGTGGTAGAGGACTGGGGTCACGGCTTATGGAAGAGGGCCTTGGGTTAGGGCGGGGAGTAGGTGAATGTTTCTCAAGATGTAGATGGGTTAGGATTAGGATCAGAGGGGTTGCATCAGAAATACTTTTGGTTGATGATTCGTGAATTGGGTTGGGCTAGGTTTTTGTTAATATTTGGGATGTGTCAGAATTTGGTTTGAAATGGCAAGGATCTAGTTGGAGCTGGTTTCGAATCTAGGTTTGGACTACTAAGGACCTGGCTTTGGGTTTGAGCTAGCTGAGGCTCTGAGTTTGGGTTTGGTTATAATTTTGGGTAGGGCTGACTACAGATCTGGTTAAGTATCTATGTTTGGACTGGTAAGGACCTGGCTTTGGGCTAGGTCAGTCTCTAGGTTTGGGCTGGCTGAAGATCTGGGTTTAGTTACACCGTGAAAAGTGGTCACCTACGGATAAGATCACATGTGAAGTCGACATGTTGCTTCCGAATGTTCCAGTACTGTGACATCGACACATTACGCCAAGTTACAGACAAGAGGCATCTCCCATCTCCTGTTAGAAATGTTTGCATCGGTTCAAGTATGTTTACCTTCTCCTCTGACCTGACAGATAGCGTGTTGTGTTTTCAGTGTGGAAGACCCGGTTTGTGGAAGTGATCACGTCCGCATAAACAGTAAAGTGCCTCTAAGACTAAATTTTTAGTCCACTGACGGTTCAGTATAGGGCTTGGGGTTAGAGTTAAAATATCCATTCCTCTTCAGTGTATTACATAATTTATAGCTAAAAACAACTCGCTTTTGGCGCCCCCTCTGTGGACATTTCACTCAGAAACTGGAGCTTAAGCATGTCCTTATGTTAAAAAAACTCTTTGGCCACTGCTTCGAATTTCGGTAAGCACAGAGTTTACTTCAAGAAAAGTCAACCTAGTGTTTCTGAATTCACTGTGAAATCAGTCCAAACCTACAATTGTTATCATGAAGCTTCATGGAGTAACATCTAAATTAACTGATTTGATTCCATTTAAAACAATTATTTAATATCATTGGATTAGGTTACACCAACAAAACTAATTTGATGGGTTAGATCAGATAGAAATAGCTCCTTAAGGTAAAGGCCAACGTATACTAGTTTTCCACATGCCAATACGTCTCGCACATAGATGCGAATTTTGTCATCAACAAAGGTCACATGGACTGTCCACCTGCAGCCTAGTTTTTCAAGACATTTCAAGTTGAACAAGTAAAACATTGTACGAAAATGTATGACTTTTAGACAAACCAATACGCTTCCTTTGTTTTGTTTCCCTGTTATTTTCTTTCTTTGATGGTACATAAGAAGTTTTCCTATTAAAGTCATGGTTATGTTAAGGTTTTGGGTGAGGGTTTAAACTTTATTGATAGTTTCATGAATGGTTTAGGGGTTAAACATAGGAAAAATCTGAATAACATTATTTATTGGTTCATATATTTTTCTTTAATGGAGTAAAAGTCGTAAGTTTCTGTGTAAGCCAACTTGTACGATTTCTTACGATTTTGCCATCTCATACTATTATTATAACTTGCCATGAGAGTGGGTTGGTTTCGAATCACGTATTGGGTGGAATCAGAAGGAGTTTGTGCTGGTTTATGATATGCTTTGAGCTGGTTTAGGATCTGGCTATGAGTTGGGTTAGAATCTGGTCCATCAAAGGATCTGGTTTTTATCAGGTAAAGGATCTAGGCTTGGGCTTGATAAAGATCTGATTTGAGTTGTTTGAGGATCTGGCATTGGGCTGGGTTAGATTAAAGGTCCTGGGCTTGGTATTATTATTGGGGTTAGAGATTGCTTTCCCTGCTGGAAAATCCAGATTAAACTGGTAGCTGTGTTTTGGAACATGGTGGGTGGATTCTAGCTGGTCATGAGCTGGTCCAAGCTAGTCTTTGGAACATGGGACCAGCTTTGACCAGCTTATTACCAGTTTGGACCAACAAGAAACCAGCTACCAGGTTTCAAAACAAAGCTATCAGCTTTAACTGGATTTTCCAGCAGGGTTGGCATTATATTTTGGACTAGGCTGGGGTTAAAGTATTAGGGCTGGGATGGCCTCAAGGTCTGGGTTATTATGTAGGTCTGGGGTCAACGTTTAAAGATGATTTATTTGCAATTGTGTAGTGGCAATGATTTTAACCTCTACCATACTGTACCTAGTAGAATTTGACTTTGATGCCAGCTACAATATGTCAAGTCATTGGGTTGGGGGACAGCTACATTTGTTTACATTGCAATGTCGTGACACTCAAGTGTGATTCTGTGTGTTTATGCGTGTGTATTAGCACTTACCAGTTCTTACTGGAGCTCAAAGGGATACACTGGCCATGAATTGTCCCACCAAAGCGAAACGGAAACTTGCACTCCTTACCATCTGTTGTGAGAACTAAAACACACACACACACACATTGGATTTACCACAGATTACCACAGTTATGAGAAACAGATCTGTCTAATAAAGCACTCCGAGCAATGTAAACAGTTCAAGAACAGCTCATACCTTTCTGGATTACTCTGTTGGATGGTCCAGAATCGAATATTTCAATACCAGGTGGCTCCTTGTGCTACAAAACATACAGTAGATAGATAGAGATCGATAGAGATAGAGAGAAAGAGAGAGAGAGAGAGAGAGAGAGAGAGAGAGAGAGAGAGAGAGAGAGAGAGAGAGTGAGAGAGATGAAAGCACACCAAAACTATCCTAAATACAAAGTCACTAACCTCCAGCAACTACCTGGGAAACTTACCGATCGAGCACACTGCATACAGTGAAAGAAAATAAGACACGATAGCACCACCAGAAGAAAAACTCGACGAGTCAGAACTGGAGAAAACACAGAACAACCCAAGCAAGGCATTTCTGGATGAACTGCTCTCCACATAGCTGCTCCTAGGGAATGTTTCAGCAGGGAAAAAAGTTAAAACACACCAGAGGGTTTCTCTCCAGAACACAAGCTGTCCCAAAGAGGTGTCATCTGAAGGATTCCACCATTATATCCCCAGGTGATGGATGTGTAAATCCTCCACAGGAAAAGCCTCTCCAAGGGAGTTCCCACGTGAAAACTCTGTGATTACACCTGTGAGAGTGGGCAGACCAACCCCAGTGATAAGCCTGTGATGTAATCCTGGTCCTCATGCTTTGATTTCAGGCTTGTTGTAAGTGTCACCCGGGATGTTTTGCAAGAGAAACAGTTCAATGAGTGGACAGAAAAGCTGAAGCAGGTTTTCGCACGCAGCGTCACTTGAAGAATGCTGTTAATCATTCATAGACCGAAACTTCCTTTAGATTTAAAGCTGATTGAACACCAGCCCTCTGCATATGTGTGCTTTGAAGTGGAAAACATGAAAATAAGGGCTATGATTACTATGAAACAGAGAAGTGCGCTGTGATTTCAATAATCCCAAATACGATTTGGTAGTTAATTGTAAATAATAATAAATCAGTTATTAAATGTTTTAATCAATAAATTATCATCATCATTATCATCATAAATTATAATATTCCAAAAATAATTTGTACATTATTTATTAATGTGATCTAAAATTACACTTATCAACCACAACATTAAAACCACTCTCTCGTGCTGCCAAAACAGAAATCAATGCAATTGTACAGAGTGGTTATCTGAGTTAATGTAGACTTTGTCAGTTCAAACCAGTCTGGCAATCTGGCAAAGAGTATTTTTGGGATTTTCACACACAACAGTCTCTAGAATTTACTCTGAATGGGCCAAAAAAAAAAAAAAAAAAAGCATCCAGTGAGTGGCAGTTCTGTGGATGGAAATGTCTTGTTGATGAGAGAGGTCAACAGAGAATGGCCAGACTGGTTTGAACTGTCAAAGTCTACAGTAACTCAGATAACCGCTCTGTACAATTGTTATTAGACAAATAGTACCTCAGGATGCACGAGGGAGACCTACACAGTATTAGGCAGGTGGTTTTAATGTTGTGGCTGATCAGTGTATATTGAATTATAATTATTATTAAAACTTAATATTTTTAATATTTTATTAATGAGATAAATTAGTTCATATTCATAAACTAATGAATAATAATAAATAATTTAATATAAACAATGATGAATGAATTATTTATAAATGAGATTTAGATATAAAATAGTTTATTATTAATGGATTTTTGCATAGAGAAATACTAATAATAACAACATCAATAATAATAATAATAATTGGTTTATAAGAAAAAATATTCATGAATCTTTTATTAATGAGATAAATGGCATAATACAATATATTACTTATGGATCTTTTCATAGAGTAATAATAATAATAACAATAATAATAATAACAATGCAAATCATCATCATCATAAATTATAATATTCAAAAAATAATTAGTAAATTATTTAATAATGTAATAAGTGACATAATTAGGTATAAAAAATATATTTTCTTCTTATAATAATTATTATTATTTTATTATTATTATTACTATTACATTATATTACTATACATTATATCCCAAAATAATGAATTAATACTTTGAGATAAATGAGATAATACAGTATATTACTAATGTATCCTTGCATAGAGTAATAATAATAATAATAATAATAAAATAAATAATAATACAAATAATAATAATAATAACAATAATGGTTGAATAACAAAAATAATTAATGAATAATGTATTAATTAGATAAAACAGTATATTACTTATGGAGCTTTGCACTAGTTCAAGTTCAGAACTTAACCAAAATGTTAAAAGTTTGAAAAGAAAGAGAAGCTAAATAGAATTATAAATGATATTTCAATAATAATAATAATCATTATAATGAAATCACAAAGCATAATTAATTAATAATTGTTTAATGAGATTATACAGTAATTAATAAGAATAAGAATAATTAGAACAGGAAATTTTACCAATGATAAAAGTTTTAAACAGTTATATATAGCTCAAATCTCCGGGAAAAAAAAGCCTTTAGAATTTTCTCTCACTGTATATGAGGCCATGGTGACACACACTAGTTCTTTGAAAGAGGATCTTCATTCCCAGGATGCAGACAGCACACTCCCTCAGTCTGTGACAGGAATGGCTCTATTATGGGTTAAGATCTACTATTTGGGTCAAAGGTCACATAACCTGTACTCAGTACTATAACAGTAGTTGGGTCATTCTTTGATAAAGAATTTTGGAAAATCATTTTCAAAGTAGATTTCTGTAAGATATAAACACTTTATCAGAATAAATGTAAATTACATCAGGCATGGTATGGCCAGTAGAGGCACCTGGACTTTTGTGGGCTGGTCCCGAAACAGACTCCTTATATTAATGAACGGAAGACATTAGAACACCCAATATGGCGGTGTAGAAAATGAAGTCCCACCAAACAGGTTAAAGAGCCAATCACCTTTTAGATACAGTTATCGCCTGCCAATCCACTCGAGATGTCAACATTGTTGTCAGATTTCACTGCTGATTTAAAATATGTTCTTTGATCGTAATCCTGACCAATGTAAACTTGGAGATTTCTGTCTTTCCCAATTCAAGTAAATAGTAGCTGTACTTGTATCCACAGAAAATAGCTGCCCGGGAGCGTTCCTCAGATTGGACTGACTTGCTAAGGACTTTGATCATATTAAAGAGCACATGGGGCTGGCTCTATAGATGAGAAGGACTCAGACACCCTTGATATTAAAAAGCTACATAATTCTCAGTAACACATTATGACAACTTTGATTAAAAAACATTAACTTTAGCAGGAAATCAAAATGAGCAGATTAGAACTTCTTAACAGATTGCTGATTGGTCAGTGCGGTTTACAGTTAAGGCTTTTCATTGGTCAGTCTTGGATAAAAAATATGTGGATGCATTTGTATTTGTAGGCCTAGTGCAAAAGCCATAGTTTCCTTAGAATGCCTGGAATGGCTGGGGTAAAAATAAACTCTAAAGTTCACTAAATTTTGCTGGGTTATTTTTTAACCCAGAATGCTGGATTGAGTATGATAAGTCATGTTGTTGGGTTTTTTCAGTGTAGTATCATTTTTAAGCAAACTATGCTGGGTTAGTTTAACCCAACACGTGTTATGTCAATATGTAACCATTACTGGGGTGCCAATCGGGATATTTTTAAACCAGACATTTAACGGTTGAAAATCTCACCATGAGAGATTCTTTAAAAGCAGAGAACCGTCTGTCTGTTTGTCATATATTTTATATTGGCGCCATCTAGCATACTATATACGCACCTGCGCTTTAGTAGTAGCCTAATGGTTTCACTTATTTTCATTCATTCATTCATTCATTGCAGACAGACTGACAGACAGAAAGATTGATAATAGTTTCAGTTTTTCATATACAGTTGAAGTGGGTCTTTCCTGAGAATTAATGGCATGTTTCAAGTCACAACTACCCGGAAACCGATTTTGATCTGTTTCCCCCGTATTATCCCGGCGGGTAAATTCCACCTCACTTTGATTATGCTGGGAATAAACTCCTCAGAGAAAATGTGTACTGTAAGTAAGAAATCTGTAGAAATAAAAACTTTATTTAACAACGTTAGAATTCTTACTGTACTTTATACTGTGTAAAGTTTCAAGATAAAGTTCAAGACCTTATTCACGCTAGCACAATTTTAGATGGGAATGACAACAAGGTTGTGAGGGATAGATGACTTTTCAATGGACTGTACTGCAGTCTGAAGTATTTTTGGATCGTTCTGTGGACAAAACTTTGAGGAAATATCTATCCAAGAACATTCAGTATACAAAGAACTCCAGACAACATGAGCTGTGGAAAATCAGATGTGATCAAGGAGATTTATGCAGCTTTATACCATTCATACCATTGAAGAGATGGTCATTTATCCCTCACAGCCTCGTTGTCATTCCCATTAAAAATCAAAGATGGCGCTAGCGTGAATAAGTTATAAGGTTATAAGGCGAATAAGGTTTCTTAAAGGTGCTATAAGTAATATTTGTACTGTACTAAATCATAAAATGACCATAATATGACATTACAGATTTAGGAAACATGCTAAGTTGAAATACTGGCTTCTCCAATAACAATGCTACAGCCAGTATATTCTACTTTGAAGTTTCCATTACGGGCCGGAATTTCTGTTTATGTTTTGGCCTGTGTGATCACGCCCACTACCTGGTACCTGATACTTTTCTTAGTACCACCTTTGTTGAGTTTCCAAGCGAGCAGAGTCAATACTAAATGTTATGTCAAAACCCTGCAGATCACTGATTGGTCAGAAAGAATCGTCACTTCCAGCGTCGCTGGATTTCTGGCATGCGACATCAACCCACTAGTTTTAAAGTTAGCTACAGCGATAACAGTATCATTTGTTCACATGACTTTCGAATTGTAAAAAGAAATGGCTGTGCGCAAAACTACGCCGTGGACAATAAACAAGGTGCAGATGTTCCTCTCGTTAGCAATGAAAGAAACAAAAAAGTTTTTCAGGAAGTTTCTCAGCTGTTGGCCTCACACGGCTACCACCGGACATACCAACAGTGAAGGTGAAAGTAAAAAAAAGCTTAAAAGAGACTACAGAACCATCAATGAAAAGTGGAAGTGGTTCGACCAAATGGCCGGCGAGCAATGGGAGGGAGAGTTCCCTGGAGTCCACGATGGAGGATGGTTTGTTTTGTTACATTAACTCTAAACTCTTGCTTGGAAGCTTCACTTTATTTAGTTGACCAGCTACTGGAAGCTTGCTTCTAAAACAACCAGGCCAATTTAACTGTTACACTTGTGTAAAATCACCATGCAACAACTGCTTTATGCAGCACAATGAGCTAGTAGCTAACAGCTAGCGGTCGTGTTATTGTTTATTGTTTTGTGTCGCGTTAAGAAGATGTCACGGCAGTCGAACTATGACGATCATCCTATAATCCCACCCACGTTGAGGCGGCACTAAACTGCAGTGGAAAAGCAAGCTCAGAAAAGTAAAGCGAGCAGAGTCAAGTCAAGTCGAGTCGAAACGTAACGTGCAGTGGAAAAGTGCCATAAGTTTGCAGGCAAACAACACTGCAGCCATGGAAGCCAGCTAACTAACTGTATCAGTGATAACAGATTCCACCTGACCTTAAAAGCCTCGCCATCCGTCTAAATACCACCATGACCAGAGGCGTTGAAAAAATTGATAACTACTTGAGATGCCTTTGGAAGATGGAGACAGCTTAAAGCCAAGAAATCCTTTAAAACGGATGCTGAGTTGGCTAATTCTGGCAACCCACATGAGCTTTGAATCTGGGGCGGGGCAGACAACTCTCCAATATTTAGCATTTGGACTGCAGTACCCATTTCAAACGCAAGTGTCAAGAGATCAGTGGCTGCGTAAATTTGCAATATGTTGGATAAACTGCACAATATAAACACACTGCAATGACATACATTAATGCAAGTGTTCAAATGTTGTATAAGACACTATTTTTGCACTACCTTTTTCTGGTTTAGATTAGTTTTTTATCTAATGTGACAATTTACCCCTTATGTTGTGACATCATACAGTGTGATTTGGGTCGGTATTTATGTGACCTTTGATTTATGAGCTACACGAATACTCTGAACTTTTGCTTAGAGTGATAAGAACACAGACTGCTAATAAAAATCTTTAAAAATAAAGCAGCAGGCCATTCTCTAAAGGGATTGGACGGATCTAATCTGAGATGAGGTTCATGCAGCGAGTTCACGCAGCGATCATTATAAATGTCTCAATGACACATTTGATCAAAACCATCTGTGTTTGAGAATATTTCGCAGCACTGTGTCAGTGTCTCCATGCTGACCTCAGCTGAGCTGCACAATTCTTATGATCCCCATATGGGCTAGACTGCAAAATATTTGTTCCCAGTATGACACAGCCAGATTTGGTGGATTTTCGGCTGAGTCAATCCCTGACTTGCACGAGTGATGCCGGCTTTAGCGGATGGGAGGAACAGTGAATATCTGCCGCTGTAAGTCATTTGTGGGTGACTCACACGTGGAGCTCAAAGTATCGTGATTGTGTGTGCGTGTCCATGCTCTCATTTTGTACAGCAGATAAACAAAACTCACAGAAAGGATTAAGATCTTCAAATAAATTTAAGATTTCAATCCATGTCCAATAACTCATTCACATTTAATCTATTTAGTGTACGTTGTGTGCTTTCACAGTCATGAGATCTGATTTCAACTATAAGCATGATTTTTTTCACATTCAATTTTGTGAAAGCACTCATACAATCAATAAAATTAGTGTCGGGAAACATAAAAATGATGTGCCTGTAATGGTAATAAAAATAACAATAAAATAGCAGCCAACATTATCACAAGGGAAATTGGTGCATTTGTTCTGAAAGATTGTTTTCCACCCATATTTGGACCCAATGTGCCAAATTCCAGACAAGCTAATTTGAGGTCACATCCTACATTTTCAAAGAAGCATGTGAACATAATGGAAGCGAAAGCAGTTGTTCTGAGGTGAGGACTTGGAGTATATCATATATAAAACTTTCATATTCACCCTCCACCACCCCACTGCCACCTGTTTAGGTTCCCCCCAGATAGCATTATACGTCCCCAAGAGGTCTGTTTTTTATCTTTTGATCTGGAAAGCATCACAATCCAATAAACTAAAGGAAAAGGGCCGGTGTGCCATTTTGAGATGGACGATTTGTGCACAGATGGAGGTTTTTGATGTTTGTAATTAGGGAGGATCCAGGTGCGGGAGGGATGAGGTGCGCCAAAGGAAGTGAGTCACATCACCAGGCGAAGAGTTCAGGAATCAGGACCACAGTCTGATAATCATTATTATTATAATAATTTGTGCAACTGCAGAAAGGATTAGGGGAGATTGGGGAGTGTTTTTGTTTCATTGTTGTCATTTCATTTGGTCCGCAACTTTGTCTGTAGCACTTTGTGTGTGTGTATGCTATGTGTCTCAAACTATGTATTGTCCCCCTTTTTTCTGCTTCTTACTTTATTTCTTAGAGGACTGGGAATTAATTTATTTTCTGAAATAGTTTTACATTCCCTTGCATTAGTTTGCATTCCCTTGCAATAAATGAACCATAGTTACTATTGGAAAACTAACCATGGTTAACCCTTACAAAAATCAACCATATTTTACTACAGTTAAATCATGGTATTTGTAGTAAAAACAAAGTCCAAAATTAACCATGGTTCTATCGGGAAGACACGCAGGCTTGAGTGAAGTTTGAGATGCCATTTATTATATAGATGTAAAACGGGAGGTAATGTCTCTCTCTTTGGCGTAGGCCCCATCCGGCAGTCTGAGGGAGTTGTACCCTGAACCGTCATGTCCTGTCAGAGATAGGAGGCAGGGGCGAGGAGCCTACACCTCTGTGGGACAGGGCTCCACTGGTGGTGGTGGGGTGGTGGAGGTTGCAGTGTTAGCACACCGAAACCACAATGTGATAGATTGTGAGTGGACCTATAAAACAATGGCTTACGTGCGATTGGCTAGGAGTTACCCAGCTAATGATGTGATGATGTACACCTGCTGGTCTTCCCGCTAGAACTACGCTCCGCCTCCATTTACTGCAGTCATGAATAGTACAATATTACTATAGTAAAACCATGATTACTATTTGAAGTAAAAAAGTAGGCAATTAGAAAAATAAAATGTGCGAGTGAACTCAAACATTTTTTTAAGGGAACGCAAACTACTGCAAAGGAATGCAAAACGTTTTGTGAACGAACGCCAACTATTACGAGGAAACACGAAACTATTGTGAGTGAATGCGACATTTTTTGTGAGGGAAAGCAAAACAATTGCGAAGGAATACAAAACTACTGTATTACAAGGAAACGCAAAACTATGGTGAAAGAATGCTAAAATTTGTAGGAATGCAAAACTATAGTGAGGGAAAATAAAACAATTGCGAGAGAACGCAAAACTTTTTGTGAGGGTACGCAAACTATTTCAAGGGAATGCAAAACTATTGTGATAGAATACAAAACTATCGCAAGTGAACGCAAAATGTTGCTGCTTATGAATGCAAGGCGTTATTATATGATCTGTAGTAGTTAGCACTAGTTCATAAAACTGTTGCAATTGGGTGTGGGCTGAAAGTGGGTGATAAAGGTGCTGTAGAAAAAAAAAGTGTCTGATCTGCCAAACATTAAATGATTCATTCACAAAATGAAGACTTTGACTCAGCACATGTGAGTGATCAAGACCCCTTCCAAGAGTCCAGCTCATTGTCCTAATAGAACCAAGACCCCGTCTAGACTGAGTCCAGACCAAGTGTGATTCACACATAACTACACACACATTTGTATGAAATTAAGCAGAGCTTTGCTTTAAAAGCATCATTCTGTAAAATGCTACACCAGTGTAACCTGAAAGCCAGGCTGCTTCGACACCTGACATGCACAATCCATTATTCCTCTCTGACATGTGTAGGCGCGGTCCCATGATGACGTCGTTGCACTTAAACACACCTGAACACACCTGAACAGTAGAGAAGAAATGTGCTGACTCACATCAAAGTGATAACGTGCTTCAGAGGAAGCAGATTCATTCATTCTAGAAGGACATTTGGAGGCAGAAGCTGTGAAGAAGAGGGACAGGCTTGAATATAGCTGAGAATTTGTTGTATTTTCCCATTGAAATGCAGCAGGTAAGGAAACTTTTACAATAGCTTTTATTGTTTTTAAAATGTTTCATTAAAAAAAAAAATCATTTTGCAGTTATATTCAAATTTGAATTGGAAAATGTTAAGACATTTGACTTTAAAAGTTTTTCAGAATTTCTCTATATAACTTTAAACTATATTTAACTTCAGTTTTTTCTATATATCTCATATATATATATATATATATATATATATATATATATATATATATATATATATATACATACATATTTACAACCCATCCTGATAGGTAGATTGTAAGTTTAGGGATACATTTTTGTGTTAAAACAAAATACTCCTTGTTTGTTTTAGGTTAATTCACTTTAAAAAAAAAAAAATTATGTTTATATATATATATATATATATATCTTTTTTATCCAGTCCTTAGGAAGAGAGACTTTTACCGTTTTCGGATGGGGAGAGAAGACGTGGCAAGATGTTGGCATAGCTGTTTGTGTTTGCTGCCCTGCTATGCCTCCATATTGCCATTTTTTACTTCCATTTCACCACATCAAAAAGAAATATGAGGGAGGTTGTATGAGACACTACAAATATTTATGAAATATCCTTTGTGACAGGCATAAATGAAAGAACAACTGTGTAATTAATGTTGTAAATGATGTTGAACAGGTTATATCTGTTACTCTGAACATGAGATGGAGCTTACAGACTTTATTCAATAGAAAAAGCTCATTCATTTTCATTAATGTATTTTTAATGGAAAAAGAAAAAAAAAGGCTTGAGTAAAACTTGTTATTGAATGTTACCTTAACATACAGTAGCCTATATTATGTCACATTTAACATTACATGCAATTTCAAATGTAAAAAGTATGAATATGTTATATTTGACAATGAATGTTAAACCATTATATATATATATGTGCTAATGTTTCTGCTGTGAGCATCAGCTTTAATTTAAAAACATATTTCAATATAAACGATCAATGTGCATCTTTTTCTTTTGAACAAAACAATGCTTAGATATTTTTGTATGTTAGCTTTTTTTTTATTATATATATATATATATATTTTGTCTGTAAAAGGGTTTTTAATGGTTGGTTCCATAGTGACGACTTACCCCGTGTGTAGTGTGACAAATCTATATAGTTGTCACAAAAAATGGTGTTACAAAAGCAACTGTATATTTTCTCCTTGACAATAACAGTGTTCGTAACGGTGTTCCTGGTCATCTTTAAGATATGTGCATATAAAGAAACTGACTTAAAAAAATAAACAAATAAAATAAAAACCTACCCTGTGAAATATTTTGTTACCATATGGGATATTAGTAGAAAATGGGTTCATCACAGAGTCAATAAAGGACGAGTCCTGCTCTTGTTCGGTATTTTTGATTTATTTTTAAGAAGTTTAAAGCAGTGGGGTATCCAAGGGTGGGCCGGGGCGGGCCTCGGGCACCCAAATTAGACCCATGCCCACCCAGAATATTAGAGGTTAATGTATGACTTCAAATATATATTTAGAAATATTCCGATTTTACAACAAATTCAGATTTCTGAAAGTGTGTAAGAACTGTTTGAATGTGCCACTTCTCTGTTGTTGGACAATTTGGTAAAAAAAATAAACGTAATTTTTTTTTAAATTATTATTAAGGCCTACCCAAAAGTAATTTCCTAGCTACACGCTTGGTCTAAAATCACAATTGATTTCTGTAAAAACTGTGACACCTAGCCCCAGTCTTATCGACAAGTCTGGATTTGGGATTTAAATCGATTAAGAACTGGAATCTGAAACGACTAAATAGTTTGATGATGTGTTGATGTTTTATAGACCCGATATAATCAAAATAAGAGTATTGTGGCTTTTAGTACATGTGTGTTAGCTTTGAGCTCATCTGTATCTTTGAACTAACCACTTATGGCAATTTTTCACTGAACGTTACCTTCCGACTCAACTCGACTCGACTCTGCTCACTTTACTTTTCTGAGTTTGCTTTTCCACTGCTGTTTAGTGCCCCTCAACGTGGGTGGAATTATAGGCTGATCGGCATAGTTGCGCCACCTCTACTGCTGTGAAATCATCTTAAATGCGACACAAACTGACCAAATCAATAACACGACCGCTAGCTGTTAGCTACTAGCTCATTGTGCTGCATAAAGCAGTTGTTGCATGGTGATTTTACACAAGTGTAACAGTTAAATTGGCCTGGTTGTTTTAGAAGCAAGCTTCCAGTAGCTGGTCAACTAAATAAAGTGAATTGTTCAAGCAGATTATAGAGTTAACGTAACAAAACATACCATCCTCCATCGTGGAGTCCAGCCGTGGCCACGTCCAGGGCACTCTCCCTCCCATTGCTCGCCGGTTTATATAGCGTCCATTTGGTCGAACCACTTCCACTTTTCCTTGATGGTTCTGTAGTCACTTTAAATGTTTTTTTACTTTTCCCTACACTGTTGGTAGGTCCGATGGTAGCCATGTGCTGAGACAATTCCTGAGAGACTTTTTTGTTTCGTTCATCGCTAACAAGAGGAAAGTCTGCACCTTGTTTATTGATCAAGGAGTGCGAACAATTTGAAAGTCGTGCAAACATATGTTACTGCTATCGCTGTAGGTAACTTTAAAACTAGCGGGTTGATGTCCCGTGTCGAAAATCCATTGACACTGGTAGTGACGATTCTCTCTGACCAATCAGTGATCTGCAGGATGACATCACATTTAGTTTCAGCTCAGTTCGTTGGAACCTCAACCGAGGTGGTACTAAAATGTACCAGGTACCAGGTACTATCCACAGCGGAAAACCCCCCAAAAGCGAGCAGAGTCAAGTCGTACCGTCCAGTGGAAAAGCCACATTAGACAGGAATAGCTGTAATTCATGTAAAATGATCAGTCACTGTCGGTTTAGGGGTGGGGTTATCTCAGATTTATATACCATAATAATAGACCGGCCTTCAATGACTTTATTTGTTTAGTGGAAAACTATATAGTCCCGCTATTAGTGACCTTTTGTGTGTGTTATTTTGTAGCTAAATGCCACAAATAATCATCAGGCCACATTAATTCATGGACATTAATGCATGGTACCCCCAAACATTCATTCTGAATCCTTATAGAGTATGTCAGCTATTTAAAAGATAGGAGAAAATAGCAGCACACACATTTAGGGGAACTTCGATTCTACCCCACATAAATGGTCTGCACTTATATAGCAAGTTTTATTGACCTTACAGGTTACCAAAGCGCTTTACACTGTGACCCATTCACACAAACATTCACACTCACACACCAATGATGGCAGAACTGCCATGCAAGGCACTAGCCTGCCACTGGGAGCAACTTGGGGTTCAATGTCATGCCCAAGGACACTTCGGCATGTGGAGTCGTGTGGGCTGGGAATCGAACCTCCAACCCAGCGAATAGTGGCTGAACCGCTCTACCACCTGAGCCACAGCCGCCTACATAGCACATCCACATCTCAGAGATGTCTGTTTTTGAGCATTTAATCACAATCTAAATAACATCTGCTTAACATCTTAAAAAGATCAGATTTACAAACAATTTAAATCATAAACATCTCAAAGACATCTTCTGAATGTCTTATAGACATCCGAGAGGAAACGTCTTATAGATGTATTGCAGATGAACAAACAATGTAAACAAATACGTCTTCCAGATGTAAACACACACATCAAATAGATGTCTGGGTGATGTACGTGCTATCAGGGACAGCAATGTTATAAGAGATGTTAAGCAGATTTATCCTCAAGTTATCCTTAAGTTATCCGCAGTCACCTTTCACTTTCATTGCATCTAATTTCCATAAATAGCGCCCTCCGCCATGCCACAGTCATTGAAAACAAAAACAAGAAAGACAACAAGCAAAGCCTCCCTTGGATCATAAAGATTATTTTGGCTAATATAACTATTAAGATCCTATGCGATCACTGGATGATTTATGTTGTCTTAACTGCATAAACAAAACAAAGAATAACTTTTAAATTATATGTGACATATCATGTTATTAAACCAAAGATATAAATGGTGAAATTAAACATTATCTGTTCTGTTTTCTCCATTTAGCTCACATGCTAAATTATTAGCCAACTAGCTTAGCATAACGCTAGTGTTGGGCGCTTTAGAAACAATGCCCTTAAAAATTTTTAGGTCATGGGAAATTTGCCACAAATTCGCCACTGATAATTTTCACATGCAAATGAGATTTGCGGTAAACTTGCGGAAAAATGTCCATTGTTGCCAAAAGTTTGCCGGAGGTTCACCAATACTGGTGAAGAGCTGCAAACTTCTGGCAAACATTTGCAGCGAATCATAAGCTCATTTGCATGTGAAAACAATTAGTGGAAAACTTGTGGTAAATTTGTGGCAACTTAAGGTTTTTTTAAGGGTGCTTCATGAAGCTTCAAAACACTTACGAATCATTTGTTTCGAGCCAATGCTTCGGAGCGCATATCAAACTGGCTAAGTCACGTGATTTCAGCAAGCAAGGCTTCGTTACGTCACACTGTTTTGAAACAGTTTCAAAACGTTTTGTAATAGTTCACGGTTATGCTAGGCCGTTGATCCTACCGTGTAACCCTGATTCAGTGTTAAATGTAGGCAGTAACTGATCTCTAGTCAGTTCAACAATAACTTAGGTTATAAAATCAGACTGATTCAAACAAGAGTTGCTGATTTGAATTCAGTAATTTGAAATTCACTGTCAATGAAATGTAAAATAATTTGAGAAAAGACAAATTTAAGAGATATTTCTGTTATCGGTGTAATTGATTGAACACATTTATGATCACACTGACAACATAAACGCACAAGCACATCGTGGTCTTTGCCTACGAAGAGGCTGTAGCTGTTGAAAAACGCACAAGTAAAAAATAACTATATTTTAACATTTTAAATCACAATACACAAAATAGAAAGAAAAAAATACTGTGCTTTGCATCCCAAGATAACTACATTAAAAATATAAATAAACTCCAGAGGCATCTGAAGCATTGTATTAGTGATGACCTCAGCAATTCAGGCGTGAAATGTCTCAAGGGTTGCTGAATGTGACGTCCAACTGTTGCAAGACTAAAGCGTTTCTCTGGTTATTTGAAGGGGGGCGGGGTGTGTGTATTGTAGGGTTGTGCAGTGGCGGAGCTAGAGGGAAGCCTGGCCACCACATTGGCCACCCCACTCGCAGTTGCTGTTTTAGTCTTTTTTTTTGGGTCATTATTTGGCACAATTTAGTTCTTTAGAGGGGAAATCATCTCTGTACAAATGTACAAACTTAACATGTGTGCACACCAAGGTCGCCACACCTCTCCATCCCTGGTATCATTACTCAGAGGTCCTTAGAGCACAAAAATGTCTGCATCACAAAACTGCCATAAAAATATTATCTATTAATATTATTTTCCACTTTCACTGACTTTTTAACCAACATCAGTGCTGATAATAACTACCAAATATTCGTTCTTTTTCAGGATTTTAACCCTTTAAATGCCTGTTTGTTTACATTTATGCATTTGGCAGACGCTTTTATCCAAAGCAACTTACAGTGCACTTATTACAGGGACAATCCCCCCGGAGCAATCTGGAGTTAAGGGCCTTGCTCAAGGGCAAGTTTGTGTGTTTTTTTACACACACACACACACACACACACACACACACACACACACACACACACACACA